>NC_092573.1:19335764-19438264 GCF_037975245.1 Apostichopus japonicus | reverse complement strand
ACGTTCAAATCCAATTCAGTAAATGTTTCCTTTATTTCCGAACGATACTGCCAAATACTCTTAGCAAAAAGAAGGAACTATCTTTGTCCTTATATACATCATTGTGTTCATAAAATGTAACCAAAGGTCCTTCCATATTGTGCCGTGTAAGTGACCCGCCTTTATATACGGATATATGCAGGTTAATGTATAGCGTTCTGATGTATAGAGAAGTATAGGCCTGCATTTTGTAAAAATCGTAATGACGCACATGCACAAACTCGGCTAAGTTAACCGTGTGTTTGAACATTGGTTCCCTTGCAAATGTGAGTTATGTAGACATATACTCCAAAAAACACATTTAATGTCTTATGTTTTTAGGCCGCGAATCATATCATCTGCATATCGAATGCTATTAATTCATATCATTACTCCAGATCGTATATGACATCACAGGTGTAACTTTGCAATGTCCGTTGCAGCTGTTACACAAATTATTCAAACGTCTCCAAGAGTTCTATAGAGGTCTTGAATTAGGCTACAGCATTGAATAATGATAATGAATTGTTCAGTTTCAGAGCCTGCGCAAAGCATGTTCGCTATTAAACGTTTGACCATGCTTAAACTGGCAACTTATGCAATAAACAGCATCTAGATCATATCATATATGCATACCTTAACATCACACATTAGTTTCGAAGTGAGTTTTCATAATTGTTTTTATGATCTTTTCAATCTGTCCTTTTATAGATGAGGAGTGCATACAATTCTATACAGAAGAACGATGTAACGATGACCCATGTTCTTGTATTTCAGGTAAGTCGATCCATGTCATAAAGGCTGAGCTGATGGAAATTTATTTCATGTGTGATGTAAAAGTCAGGTTTGTACCCCTCGTGTGACACTAGGCCTATGAAACATCCTCATGGGATCCACTGACTATCCTAACCGACAGGTTAAAGCCATTCCAACGTAATTTTCTACTCTAGTGGGTAATTAGTCCGGTTGTGGGGAGGTACATCGATTCTATGAATTGTCCATTGTGTTTCTAATGGGCTCAGTTTAATCGGCACAATCCTGATGCGAACCTTTCAAGTCATTATAATCTCTTACAATTTAAAATATAATAACACACAATTTAAAATATTATAAAATGTTTGTATCATTCAGGGATTATATTCCATGAAAGTAATTTCTCCGGTTACATCTGTAATGATGGAGGCGGGCACGGGAGGGGAAAGGGTGGGGGGTTGTCTGCATGTACCTCGAATATAGTTCTCGCGAAAAGTCCTATACCATGACATCAGTTTATTACCTAGATAAAGATACCTTCTGGGAGTAAATGTTCATCCCGTAATCAAAACAATTTTTTTAGACTACATTTTGTTACACTTCTTTTTATCATGACTTGTAACGCAAGCACATTAAGTAATAAGAAAAACTGGAACAATATGCTTCATTATGATGTACCACGATCTCTTCTATGTCTACTTGAAAAATACAATTCACGTCGTTAACATAGTTGGTAGCTTAATTACGAGATGTGCATACTTCCATTGTATAATCCAACTTGTACAATAATGGTACCTACAAGCAAAGAAACAATATTGGGGCAATACTCCACAACATGCAAGAGCGGAATGGGTATTAAAACCGGCCCGGGCATTTTTTACCTAGACCGGCCCATTATTCATTGATATGTTACTAACAAAGTGATCGCCGTCATGGGAGAGGTGTTTAAGTGGAGTGGGTGTCCCCCTCCCCATTGACATATTTTGTTTTGAAGTTAAGTAATGCTCAGATGCAAAATGGTGCTATATTTCTCAATTTTGTAGGTCACAATAATCCTTTAAAAAAAAAATAATAATAATTTTCCAGAAGCAGGACTTGATTAAACTGAGAAAAGTAAACAAATATAGACAAAAATATATGTTTAAGACTGAATTTTATTTAGCTTTCTGACCATTTTTGTGACAACATGCTTGCAACACTTGAAATGGCCCTCCCTTCATGTCCCTCTCTTCAGTCTCTTCATGTCACATTCTATACTAGGAAGTCATGAATTTCTATATGGTAGTCCCCTATACTTACACACATTTTGTCGCCCTGTTCAATTAGTGTGGGGATCTATTTTTAATGCCACCTTTAGAGCTGAATCGATCAATTGAACCAACAAGATTATTCTAATACTAAAAGCGTTGCAAATGAAGAGTGCTTAGAATATCATTCTGTCATCAAAGCTAAACATTTTGATAATGATCGATGTAAACTGCTACCCCTCGGTGTAAAGTTAACCCAAATATTTAATAAACTCTTAACTGCAAACATGTGAGAATTCGATTGAAAGTGTTCGAAGTGATCAGTCTTTTCTAGGAGTGATTTCATTCACGAATTATGAAGCTCACTTGTCACGGAACCATTCTTTGTGATTACGTGTTTGCACAATCTTCTTCTATCTTCTTTTAAGGTGAATGCCCTCCTTGTGTTGATAGACCGGATACTCAGGACCTGTTGGACGCTGCGTGTGTTAGTGCTCAAACATATGGTAAAGTATATTTTGACACAGGATCATTTCATCTGTCTGCGATATGCCTTAATTGTCATCATCACTGAAGACATTGTGTGCAAACCTCACAGCATCGACATTGGCCGTGGGCTACACAGCAGTATTAGAAATCTGATATGAATTTTCATTTCAAACTAATAATACTTCTCTTCATTATCATCATCTACCAATAAAAACAATCTCCAAGTGGTTGTTGGTGTTGCAACGCTCGCTGAAAGTCAACAGTTTCAACACAGCGCATGTGAGAAACCAGGAAAGAGTGGAGATGTCTCGTAAAGCTCCTCGGTTCATTGAATGGTTGGACCAGGGAGAGATACGTGAGAAATGAGTCTGCAAACGAGCCGCAATACCTTACCATTAATCTAATTTGTTAAATGCATAGTGACCAACTAGATTAACTTGACAGAACCAAAGAGTGAGCAGTCTTAGTATTCAACACAAACTTAACTACACAACCATGAGCAAGTGAGAAATTAAGTCTCCTCCCGAGTAAATTCTTTATTCCAACAGTGAGTAATCGTAAATCTTTATTTAGTAGATAGCATTAAGAGTTTAAGACAGTGGGCAACTTCTCATGAGTATGACATTGAGCAAGTGAGCAACTTCTCACTAGCACCTCATAGTGAGCGAAAAGATACTCACAGGTAAATTTTGATGAGTAACTACTTCTCACGGGTAACTGTAACGACTGATTGAGCAAGCAACTACTCACAATAAACTAATAGTTAGCGAGCAAGCACTCACACGTAAATGGTAGTCAGAAGATTAAGTAATTACATGAGTAATTTGGTGAATAAACGAGCAACTCGCAAGACTTACTGAGCATTATGAAACTAACGGACTGCCGTGTTCAAATACAGCTCAATGTGACCCAGTGTTCTACTGGTATAAAAACAGATGTACTTAAAAAAAATATACGTAAACAAATGTACCACTGAAGTCAGCATTCAGCGGATTTGCATAACCCGACCATAACGGCAAAACAACAGAACACCAATTTAGCTGAAAGCCAGTGTTCCAAGCACTATTAAGTTATACCAAAGGCAACGAGTAAGAGATGAAATAAACAAGCAATATAATTTTCGTTACAGTATAACAGTTATTGAACCTCATTAGTATCACGAGTCATGCATTGTTGTTATCCTTTTACTACTAGATACAAAGAGGTTCGTCATTCATTGAAAAACTCTTTGTTGTCTGGACACATTGGTTTTTGCTTACTTTTTTGTATTTCAATATTGTTATTTCATAACGGAATCCACAATATTTATACTAGTGACAATTGGTAACCAGATCTCCCTGCGTGTGCTATTCTCATATATACAACCTTTATTTATGATTTTACAAAAAATGGCAGCTTAAGCAGCGCAATCATCCATGAGAAAAAGGATGACTGTCGGGCACAAATTTAATATTGATATGCTGTAAGCCTGTCTTAAAGGCAAGACTATTTGGTTCAACATTAGAAATTTAATTTCTGAGAAATGCCGCTTTCAACATCAGTCAAAGTGGCAGAGTCTAGGACACATAAAAGATGTTCTTTTTTCTTTCAAACGTGAATAAGCTGAAAGAAAAAACAGACCTTTTATGAACTTAAAATAACCTGCTTAAAAACTGTAATTTGTCAAGAAGATATGGTCGAGGATACATCACTGCTATAGTGGTTGAGTCATCAGAATATAGGACTTAAATTGCCAAGGAGATATGGTTTCAGATACATTACCCGCTATAGTGGTTCAGTCATCAGAATACACGACCGAATTTGTCAAAGAAGATATGGTCTCAGATCCATTACTGTTATAGTGGTTGAGTCATCAGAATGTACGACTTAATTTGTCAAGGAGATATGGTCTCAGATCCATTACTGCTAAATTGGTTGAGTCATCAGTGTATACGACCTAATTTGTCAAAGAAGATATGGTCTCAGATCCATTACTGTTACAGTGGTTGAGTCATCAGAATGTACGACTTAATTTGTCAAGGATACATGGTCCCAGATCCATTACTGCTAAATTGGTTGAGTCATCAGTGTATACGACCTAATTTGTCAAAGAAGATATGGTCTCAGATCCATTACTGTTATAGTGGTTGAGTCATCAGAATGTACGACCTAATTTGTCAAGAAGATATGGTCTCAGATCCATTCCTGTTATAGTGGTTGAGTCATCAGAATGTACGACCTAATTTGTCAAGGAGATATGGTCTCAGATCCATTATTGCTAGTGGTTGAGTCATCTGAATATACGACTTAATTGTCAAGGTAATATGGTCTCAGATCCATTACAGCTATATTGGTTGAGTCATTAGAATATACGACTTAATTTGTCAAAGAAATGATGGTCTCAGATCCACTACTGCTAGTGGTTGAGACATCAGAATGAACGACTTAATTTGTCAATGTAATATGGTCTCAGATCCATTACTGCTGTAGTGGTTGAGTCATTAGAATATACGACTTAATTTGTCAAGGAGATATGGTCTCAGATCCATTACTGCTAAATTGGTTGAGTCATCAGTGTATACGACCTGATTTTTCAAAGAAAATATGGTCTCATATCCATAACTGTTATAGTGGTTGAGTCATCAGAATGTACGACTTAATTTGTCAAGGATATTTGGTCCCAGATCCATTACTGCTAAATTGGTTGAGCCATCAGTGTATACGACCTAATTTGTCAAAGAAGATATGGTCTCAGATCCATTACTGCTGTAGTGGTTGAGTCATTAGCATATACGACCTAATTTCTCAAGGAGATATGGTCTCAGATCCATTTCTGTTATAGTGGTTGAGTCATCAGAATGTACGACTTAATTTGTCAAGGTAATATGGTCTCAGATCCATTACTGCTATAGTGGTTGAGTCATTAGCATATACGACCTAATTTCTCAAGGAGATATGGTCTCAGATCCATTTCTGTTATAGTGGTTGAGTCATCAGAATGTACGACTTAATTTGTCAAGGTAATATGGTCTCAGATCCATTACTGCTATAGTGGTTGAGTCATTAGCATATACGACCTAATTTCTCAAGGAGATATGGTCTCAGATCCATTTCTGTTATAGTGGTTGAGTCATCAGAATGAACGACTTAATTTGTCAAGGTAATATGGTCTCAGATCCATTACTGATATAGTGGTTGAGTCATCAGAATATACGACCTAATTTCTCAAGAAGATATGGTCTCAGATCCATTTCTGTTATAGTGGTTGAGTCATCAGAATATACGACTTAATTTGTCAAGGTAATATGGTCTCAGATCCATTACTGCTACAGTGGTTGAGTCATCAGTGTATACGACCTAATTTGTCAAAGAAGATATGGTCTCAGATCCATAACTGTTAAAGTGGTTGAGTCATCAGAATATACGACTTAATTTGTCAAGGAGATATTGTCTCAGATCCATTACTGTTAAAGTGGTTGAGTCATCAGAATATACGACTTAATTTGTCAAGGAGATATTGTCTCAGATCCATTACTGCTGAAGTGGTTGAGTCATTAGCATATACGACCTAATTCCTCAAGAAGATATGGTCTCAGATCCATTTCTGTTATAGTGGTTGAGTCATCAGAATGCACGACTTAATTTGTCAAGGTAATATGGTCTCATATCCATTACTGCTACAGTGGTTGAGTCATCAGTGTATACGACCTAATTTGTCAAAGAAGATATGGTCTCAGATCCATAACTGTTAAAGTGGTTGAGTCATCAGAATATACGACTTAATTTGTTAAGGAGATATGGTCTCAGATCCATTACTGCTGTAGTGGTTGAATCATTAGCATATACGACCTAATTTCTCAAGGAGATATGGTCTCAGATCCATTTCTGTTATAGTGGTTGAGTCATCAGAATGTACGACCTAATTTCTCAAGAAGATATGGTCTCAGATCCATTTCTGTTATAGTGGTTGAGTCATTAGAGTATACGACCTAATTTGTCAAGAAGATATGATCTCAGATCCATTATTGCTAGTGGTTGAGTCATCTGAATATACGACTTAATTGTCAAGGTAATATGGTCTCAGATCCATTACAGCTATATTGGTTGAGTCATCAGAATATACGACTTAATTTGTCAAAGAAATGATGGTCTCAGATCCACTACTGCTAGTGGTTGAGTCATCAGAATGTACGACTTAATTTGTCCAGGTAATATGGTCTCAGATCCATTACTGCTATAGTGGTTGAGTCATTAGAATATACGACTTAATTTCTCAAGGAGATATGGTCTCAGATCCACTAATGCTAGTGGTTGAGTCATCAGAATGTACGACTTAATTTGTCAAGGAGATATGGTCTCAGATCTATTACTGCTGTAGTGGTTGAGTCATTAGCATATACGACATAATTTGTCAAGGAGATATGGTCCCAAATCCATTACTGCTAGTGGTTGAGTCATCTGAATATACGACTTAATTGTCAAGGTAATATGGTCTCAGATCCATTACAGCTATATTGGTTGAGTCAATAGAATATACGACTTAATTTGTCAAAGAGATATGGTCTCATATCCACTAATGCTAGTGGTTGAGTCATCAAAATGTACGACTTAATTTGTCAAGGTAATATGATCTCAGATGCGTTACTGCTATAGTGGTTGAGTCATCAGAATAACCGATCTAATTTGTCAAAGAAGATATGGTCTCAGATCCACTACTGCTAGTGGTTGAGTCTTCAGAATACACGACTTTATTTGTCAAGGAGATATGGTCTCAGATCCATTATTGCTGTAGAGGTCATTCTATGTCAAATCAACCAGTGGTCCCCAGGTGACCCTCTCAGATTTTGATTTAACTTCATCAGAATGATTAAGTATGTGAACACATACAAAAAAGTTAAGTCATACTCCATGTCGTTTTCGAGATATGGCCCGTTGGTTTGGTCGAAACGGCCATTTTGCTCGTTTGCGGTTCGCGAAAAGTCCCTTTTGTGATATTTTGGTATTCTACTGTCACAACTCTCGCGAGGCCTGTGCTGGGATTGTAAGGAATGTCATTGGAACGCTTCAATGTTCGTACAATTCTTACCACACATGGTTGTTTATATACAAGTAAAACAAGTTTAGCACACTTTAATTTCTTTTACTTGATGAATGCTTGCAGTTTGGCTGGAATGGTCTTTTAAGTCTTTATGAGGGAGAGTGTACTGGCGGCCTCCATGTCCCTGTAACTCTGGAACACTGATGACTCAAATAATAGCTTAGAATGGTATCCAAATGTACGACTTAATTTGTCAAGTAGATATGGTCTCAGATCCATTACTGCTATAAGTGTTGAGTCATCATAATATACGACTTAATTTCCCAAAGAAGAAATGGTCTCAGATCCATTACTGCTGGATGAGTCTTCAGAATATGCGACTTATATATTCAACCATCGATTCTAAAATTCTGTTTGAAGTTTATCCTTTAGTCCGATGCTTGTAGTGATTATGCAACAAGTTTGACTAGCAATTACTAGCGTTTTGACTATACAAAATATTGACAATTATGACAGTACCATGGTGTTTGTTTATCCCGCAGTATATTCAAAACATGGCCAAGATGTTTTTCATAATATTTCGATGTCTTTTGTTGTTCTTCGTTTAGTGTATCATTTGCAGGTTACGAACATACGACAAGTAGGCGGATGCAAAGTCGTTAACGCAACTATTTTGGATCCAATTAGGAGAGGTAATTACAAATGGTTTGCATTTATTTTAACTCTCTCATGGTAATGATTTGTGCTAAGGAGACTAGACATGATTAAATCGACTTGCTTGACTATTTCGTTACTTTTAACATCTCCAACAACCCAACTGCCACTTCTTCTAGACATTTTGAAAACAAAGTGAGAATAATTTCTTACCAACGATCATTCCACCAAGGAATATAAATAAAGGAGTATTAAATTGCCTAGAATTCTAAAGCTTTTGATGCCTAGACAATGTTTCATATAAATATAAATTTTCTTCCCAAATAAGATGTGACTTATTTTAAATAAACACAGATTTGTGGATGTTATTACATATTACGCGAAATGTATCAATTTCAACACAAAATGTTGCTTTGAGAATAATTGGAGCGACGACGTCGTGTCGTGTTATCCAAATGATACCGGCAATTTAGAATTTGATCAAATGTGGGGAGAAATGTACGTTAAAAATAGTACAAAAAATGCAGTTTCGTTCACCAAATGAACATCTTTTAGGTAGCACTAATTAAGTTACATTCGAAAGAGAAACTTTCGTTGCCCTGACAATTTTGGACACAGCATTTATCAAAGACCGAATTACTTGAAAATAAACCAGAAAGTAAAGGCTATGACTAACCACTTGCTGTGCCGACATTTGACAATTTTCATGTTTATGCATTAAACAGACATTTACAGACGGATTTATGGAGGAAATTCAACATTAATACAACAATATTTAACTGCTAAATTGTGTTATAAAATGCTAGTGGTGGTAACCCCATTGTACACTTCAAAACTAGACTCTTTTTTCCATCTCTTTTATTGACTCATTTGACATTTATGTAAGAACCACTTGAGACGCAGAAATTACAACTTGCCCACGCATGAAAAGTTTCGTCAATAAAAACATGGCCGGTTTTTAAGTCATCTTTATAAAAATTACATTTCTTAGATTTAAATCAAACAACTTAGCCCAATGAGGGTATTTGCAACCGATATAACGTTTACCCATGTGCACTTCAAGTTATGGATACAGCTAGAAATATGAGTTACATTTAAACCACCTTTAGCAATAGGATTTATCATCGTATAATGCTTAACCTTATCCGGCTTGCCTGACCAAATAAAATTGAACAAAATTGACTCGAGGCCCTCAATTAAATGAAGAGGAGGTTAGGAAGGACTTGAAAAAGAAAAACCAACTGATAAAGGGCAAAAGACTTGATCAACGTTATCTTACCGATAGCAGTTAGGTCGCGCTGTGACCACATATGAAGAATGCCTTTAAGACGTGAGTGCCGGGGAATAAAATTAAGCTGGTAAAGACTTTCATCTCCCCTCTTCAAAGTAACACCCAACACAGTAATTGGACCAGTTGTCCATTTAAAGGAATACATGTCAAAGAAGTTTGGTTTTCTCCTTATAAAAGGACCCAAGGGATGAAAAGAAGTTTTGTCGTAATTTACACTTAGCCCTGAAGTACTCTCAAGAAACTTCAAAGTTGTATCTATTTCAACCAAAGAGGCTTCCCTCCCCTCAAGGAAAAGCGTCGTGTCGTCAGCATACTGTAGAATACGAGTTTCATTGTTGTCAATTGTAATACCTTTAATAACTTGACTACTCAAAATTTGTAATGCAAACCTCGGCACATAAAATAAAATTGTAAGGGCTGAATGGGCAACTCTGTCTAACTCCCCTGAAAATAGGGAACGAATGACAAGAGAAACCATTGTTACACACGCAAGCAGTAGAGGTGAGATATAAAGTACGAATCCAGCGAGAAAAGTCATTTGAAAAAACTAAGAGTATCAAACACAAATTCCCGTTCTAACTTATCAAACGCTTTCTCCTATGAAGCGACCCTAAGTAAACCCAGTTTGATTCGGACCGATTAATTTATTGATGACACGTTTAATTCTAAAAGCTAGAGCCTTCGGACAAATTTTATAGTCTACGTTCAGCAGACTGATGGGACGGTAATTTTTAACTAAAGCAAGATCCTTGTTTGGTTTGGGCAGAAGAGTGGTGATGCCACGAGACTGTTTGTGTGACAAGGTCCCATGATTGTAAGAAAAATTGAAGAAATTCGTAACCAGATTGAATGTAATTGGCCCAAACAAGCTTATAAAATTCGGCTGTTAAACCATCACTCCCAGGGCTCTTATTATCTTTAAAAGTAAATAAAGCATTACTACATTCCTCCTTAGAAAGCTCGCTTTTACAAACCTTGGCGTCTTCACTACTAAAAGGATTAGGACAGCAAAGGTTCTGGAAAAAAGAAGATGGCTTACAATCCTGACTACTACCGTATATAAGTCCTCTTCAAAAATAGACTTGCTGATATAAATTTGTGATTATTTGCTGCCATTCAACGTATTAACTTCGTTGTATGTTGGATGGAGCTTTGTAATAGTAAGCAATTACTACTATAGAGATACTGTACGAAACAACCGACAGATAACAAAGCAAACTTGAATCTGCAGTCAGAAGTGAACTTTGAAATCAATTCCACGTTGCAGTGAGTATAGTTGTGGTCTTGATAACAAAAATTACTTTCAACACAACAATAGCCTTAAGTGGAAACCAAGAAACTTAAGACTTCGATTGCACAGGAACCAAAACCAATATGTACGCCAAACTTTCTGTATATATTCGAAGACATATATACATTCCAACCATCAGGGGTTTAAACTAATGCTGGCATTTGTATGATGTATCCAGTATTCCACAGAAAATGATATCTGATTACAAGCCTTTTTTTCGATTCCATAGGTGATGAAAGAGATGTCCATATGCATGACTCTCGTGAGTTCTGGTTCAGCAGTGCGTGTCGTTGTCCCGATTTAAGACTTAGGCAGTACTTGTTCATTGGCAGTAATACATTGGAGTTTACAGAACTAGACGGGAATGGTGCGGTTAGAGGGTGAGTATGTAGATACTAGCGAAGCATAACATGATATGTTATGTTACGTAATACTGTAACACATATAACGATGACAAGCGGCGAACTTGAATTTCATTAGATGGGTTGTCTTTTGTTGAATTTGTTTTACACATTTGTGAAGACATGTCTCTTACCAGCATATTGTAGCTGCTTTTCTTACAAATAGACAGGTAATATGGGCAAAATACTGGTGTAAATTGAAAGTGTATTATATTACTTTAGTAATGAACCGCAACATGAGGGAAATACCATACTACTTAATCTTGTCTGTCTGTTGAATTTATGATGTCTAATTGTAAAATTTTGGTTGAAACATTTCAAGGCCAACCCGATAGCAGATTAGTAGAAAAGGTATAAGCGTGTGATAAATATATTTGAGTAAATTACAGTTTGTCTGGTGGAAATAAGTAACCATCAACAATGTCGAGTGTTCAAAACAAAATCTTCATATGTGATAATAAGCTAACAAGTACATGTGGTACTTCGTACCACCGGGATACTCCTGAAGTAAGTCATGATTATTATGCTTGTGATAGTAACATTTCAACTAACAGTAATATCACACATTGGAAAATTGCCTTGTTCCCAGAATCACCACGTATAATATAAATACAGTGTGGTCTTCAATGATGGTACGCAAACGGCTCTTTTTCAGTGTAACATGGCTATATCTTTACGTGCTTTCCTTCAATAGGACATGAGATTGTGATATCATGAAGGGACAACTTCTGCCAGACGCTTCATTGCCAGCTATAATCCTTAATCACTGCAACAAATTATTATACTTTTGTGAATGGTAATCACTACTTGTCGGGTGTAAAGTACAAGTGCTTAGGTCCAGTATCACATCATCTCATTATACTACCATCAACCGTCTAAACCTCAGTTTTTATTATATCTGTAGGTTACGCTACGTCATTGACAACAATTCAATTATGACACGTTGGAGAGATAGATATCACAGGGAAGTCCGAATACCCATTCAAGATGGTCGAAGTAGCTGTTACTTTGGATTTTAATTCCTGAAGCAGTAACGTGGAATTAAACTTAGTTAGAGAATATGTGGCAGCTGGTATTGGTATTAATCATTTATTTTTTTCCAATCGTTATGATCCAGCATTTTAGACTTAAACTTAGGTAGCATGTCTTACAACTTTTCCCAGATTTCATTTCATTTCTTTTCCTCTTATAACAAAAGAACGGAGATCTGCTTTCAGTAAGTAATCTGCAGTTTTTTTAAGTCTTATGTCGCCATGCTATATATAAGTATGTCGTTCTGTCATTTGTTTTGATCTCATGAATAGTATAAATCATGAGAAATACGGTCAATTAAGGATTTGTATCACTTTGGGACCAATGAGCGAGATTACAAATCGCAACCGTAAGGTGGAAATCTTTGAAACAAGAGACATCCTAAAGAATTTTAATGAAGTGATTTGCCATCAATTAACTAAACTTATAGTTCTTAGTTAGAAGTAGATATTTGATGATTTTTTGAAAACTAATTAATCGAGCTTTTGAATATGTGTAAGTGGTATTAGAGTGGGTAGCTAAACATCCCACGAACAATGCTATAGCTATATAGCTTTGTCTTTGACAATAAAGTGATGTTTCTCAAAAACTGTTTCCATGAGCTTCTTTTTTTTTCATACAAACTAGTAAATATAAATTTCCATGATTCAGGCAAGAACCGACATGTTGAGGTGCCGAGGCGCCGATTTCCTTTCGCCGTTTCTATCAAGGCCCAAACGTCCCGAAAGCCCCAAACCTGACATGTCTCTTCGTTATTCGTCACAACCTGCAGATAGCAAATTTTATATGCTAAAGGCATTCTCTTTAACAATTTCCTTGCTCTGAATGCTTCAAGAATGTTGATAGCTTTCCTGTTAATTCTACCTTTATACTTGTAAGCGAGCTGGTTAAGCTTTACGCATCCATACAAACGCACCAGATATTTCATAAACGTACATACACGTTCTATAATACAATCTATGTACTGTATACAATTCCAATGCACAATAAGGTGACAATAAGACTACAAAAGAAACTTTAAAAGTTTCCATTTCCTAAACAATTGAAACGATCTGTTTCTCTCTTCCGGATTTTGTATTTAAAAAAAAAACTGAATGTGACGCGTCACTTAAAACAGAAGTCTACTACAATTATTTCAAGAATTTTAACACAGTATAATATCTTCAAAAAAAATTGCTAAAACTGTGATAAGTGCAAGAGAAGCATACGTTGTTTTGACCCTCTCTGTACCTATCCAGTATAATATAATCCGTTTGAACGCAAAACGACCAATCTAAAGTACGGTTTTTGCAGAACGAGGCCAAAGTATGCATGTTTCGGTCGGACCATTATCTTACACACTAAGTACGTCACGTTTAGAGTCCGCTAAAGTATAGATTGAAGTTTTCAACTGACATATCATAATCCCACATTGATATTTGAGGGCTTGGCCTGTATGCACATTTCTATATCATGACAGTTTAGACTTTAAGCTAGAAGAGGAACAAGTTAAGCATACTGAACCGTCTGCTCGCACGGAGAAACATCCAGCTTTAAACACAGAATTCTTAACTGCTTTGTGTCACCTCCAATCCTCCTTATTTGGACACCATCTCTACTTTGATCATTCCGCTTCCACATCAAGGCATTCAAACGATCGTGGTGACTGAAAATATGCCAAAACAAGCACTGCGTTAGGTTATTTTACGTCTTGTGTGCGTGTGTGTTTGCTTTTGCTTTTGTGCAAATGTACAATACTCCAATTCAGGCATGGTATCTTTATGCATTCATATCACATTGTTTTGGAACAATCTGGTACTCTTAAGTATTTTTTTCGACCCAATAATCACCAGGCTGGCGTGGTGGCCTGAACGGTAGGAAGACAGTACTGCACGTCGGTGTTTGTTGTCAGGCTGTGTGAATCGCGCGTAGGGATTAAACCGTGACTGAAATAAACACCGTCACGTTCTGACCGTCAGGGATGATAAAAGCCAGTCTCTTTACATTAGCAATTCCGTTAGATTTGTATAGTTTTTCTGATCATAAAATAGTTACAATACTACGGTTGTTTAATAGGGACATAGGAAAGGAAACAAGTCTGCTCAAATCTGAAAATTGAACTTTTTGCTCTTCATTCAGACTTTTGTTTTTAGACCTTTAAAGTCCAAATTTAAAGAAAAAAAGAGGCAACATTTTGACATTAAAATTCAACATTGTGAGATTTGGGGACACTCTTTTTTCCCCTATGTCCCTGTTAAGCCACCGTACAATGCTGACATATTGTGCACACAGAATTAAACTGCCGCATGCAATCAACACAGTAGTCTTCTGCTGTACATATGTAAGTAAAGGTTTAGTAGCTACAGCGTGATAGTCTTTCGTCTATCTTGTCCGTGCGCGCATACAAACAGTGATACAAGAGCGCTCACAAGAATATCACGCAAAATCAGAAGCGCGCACTCCAAAATATTTGTCTGCATTGCATGCTCTGGGTACAGAATACCTCCGTGCGTGTGCGTTGATCTATATACTAGTGTTTACTATACCGTCATACACAGTGGTTTGTCAATAGAAAATATTTGTTGTCATTTTGTAGGCGTTCATATCAACACGTATACTGTACTAGGTAGTTCTCTCTCCATTGCAAGCAGTGTAGTCTAGACGTTGGATATATCTTGACGTCTTTCTTCGCCTTAATTTAGTTGTTCGAACGACTTCAATGACGGCCCGGGGTTGCAGAGAAGAAAGGACGACATTTGAAGACATAGTAAACATAAAGTGATTACGGTTATAGTGATATTTTACATTATCCGAAGTTGTCTGTCTGTATGTCTGTCTGCGAAGTAAGTCAAGGCCGATCAGTATATTCCTTACTTTTGACTTCATGTTGTATGCACAACGAGAACACTGTCATGGAAATGTACCTATTAGCAACTGAGGCATTTTGACTGCACTTAATGCTTTCTGGGATCAGTGTAGAAAAGTCTGTAGGAGAGTAATTATATGTTCGGTCGGGATTGCGCCAGTAATACTTTTTAAGAAAAAGTCGCCCAGGAAAGAACCTGGGCACGAAAACCAAACTACTGAACGACTGATCCGCTTGCATCGGGACTGTGACTGTGTGATCATCGTCAGGTGTGCATCACCATTCCCCTCGAAAGGGAACAGATACTACACATGATCTTAGCCAAAAGGCTAGTAATACGTCGGTTACTACTTGTGGCATTACTTAGCCTTTATATTATAAACCGTTAAGTGCGGAATCAGCTATGCTCCTGTTAGAGCAACTTCACAATTCTTAAATGCCGATTTACTGAGGCAGGCGTTTCAAAGACAGTGTGATACAAACATGTACGGTAACGTCATAAACAATGCCACGAGCTCTTCGTGCATTAAAAACAATCGAAATGTGCGGTATTCATTACAGTACACAAAGCAGATAATGCGGATACAGCAGACATAGCCGAGAGTAAAACCTAGTAGCGTGGAGGATTCAATTATGACATACCAGGACTTTCTACTGGTAAACTTTACTCATTGTCGAATACATCTATCAAATTTCTACCTTATCTAGCTTTTGCTCTGTATTTAACGTATTGTAACCAAAACAAATATGAAATTCACGACAATTCCATGGGACTTGTATATTCGTCTAAAAATAGCTCCGTTTCGAATCTAACGCTCCGTTGCTATGGTAACATCGTGGAATTAGAGAAGGGACGTCCGGAGTATCTATAGTAAAAGGTAGCAAAGTCAAAAGAAAAAAAAAGATAAAAGAAAGGATGGCCAACATTGACTTTTTAGGCATACAGTGCATACATTTCTTAATCTCCTATCCACAGTATATTTTCTCGACGTTTTCATTGAATAATAGCCCTGCCGCTAATGGAAAGATGACAGGTAGAAGATGGCCATCGATGACTCTCTCAACTTCTCGTGCCACGTCTGGCACCTACAAGTAGTAACCGACATATTACTGGCGCAATCTCGACCGAACATATTTTAACTCTCCTACAGACTTTTCTACACTGATCCCAGAAAGCATTACGTGCCGTCAAAATGCCTCAGTTGCTAAAAGGTACCTTTCCATGACAGTGTTCTCGTTTTGCATAAAACTGGAGTCAAAAGTAAGGCATATACTGATAGGCCTAGACTAGGTATACGTTGCAAACTATGCAAAGGCTAACTTCGCAGACAGACATACAGACAGACAACTTCGGATAATGTAAAATATCAGGCTAACCGTAATCACGTTATGTTAATTATGTCTTCAAGTGTCGCCCTTTTCTTCTCTGCAACCCCGGGCCGTCATTGTAGTCGTTCGAACAACTAAATTAAGGCGAAGAACGACGTCAGGATATATCCAACGTCTAGACTACACTGCTTGCAATGGAGAGAGAACTACCCAGTACAGTACGTGTTGATATGAACGCCTGCAAAATGACAAAAAATATTTTCCATTGACAAACCACACTGTGTATGACGGTATAGTAAACACTCGTATATAGATCAACGCACACGCACGGAGGTTTTCTTTACGTACAGCATGCAATGCAGACAAATATTTCGGAGCCCGCGCTTCTGATTTTGTACTGATATTCTTGTGAGCGCTCTTGTATCACTGTTGTCATGCGCACAAGGACACGATAGACGTAAGACTACCACGCTGTATCTACTAAATCTTTACTTACATGTGTACAGCAGTAGACTACGATGTTGGTTGTATGCGGAAGTTTACTTTTGTGTGCACAATTTTTCAGCATTGTACGGTGGCTTAACAGGGACATAGGAAAGAAAAACAGTGTCCCCAAATCTCACAATGTTGACTTTTCATCTCAAAATATTGCTTTTTTTTATACCTTCAAAATTTAGACTTTAAAAGATCCAAAAACAAAAAAACAAATGTAGAGACAAAGAGTCCAAATGTTCAGATTTGAGCAGACTTGTTTCCTTTCCTATGTCCCTATTAAACTACCGTAGTATTGTAACCATTTTATGATCAGAAAAACTATACAAATCTAACGGAATTGCTAATGTAAAGAGACTGGCCTTTATCATCCCTGTAAAGTCAAAACGCGACGGTGTTGATTTCAGTCACGGTTTGCAGCCCTCTTAGAGTTTTAAACAGGAGCTTTCTATTTTATAGCTATTGTAGGTGTCGTACCAGAAGTAATCGTTCCATTATCTTACACACTAAGTCCGTCACGTTTAGGGTCCGCTAAAGTATAGCTAGAAGTTTTCAACTATCATATCATACTCCTACGTTGATATCTGGTATTTTTTCTTCAACGAAGTTTTATAGTAAAGCCTTTATCATAGGTTTAATATTTGTAAACCAATAAATTAACTGTGTCCGAATTTTCGAAAATTCCCTGACCAACATTCTTCGTCATACTTCCCTCTACTCATGCAGGGACGTAGCAAGGTCAGCAGTGGGAGCAACTGCTTTGTGGGAGCAACCCCTTTCAGTGTCGAAAAAATGTTAAAAACTGTTCTTCTTTTGCATGGTATTTTGTCAGAGCTCTTTTGATAGTGAATACTCGTCAGCTCCGTTAACTCGATTATAATCGTAGTAACATTCAAGCCCACTGATTCAGCTACTTAGTTTGGCAGATGCAATAAGCTAAAGTTAGCCCTTTAGCCTATTACAAGCCTACAGTTTGCCAGTGCGTAACAAAATGCCTATAGCCTACCTAATCGTACTCGATGGAGTGTCACGAACCGTATGCACAACGACGACGACAATGTGCGTTCTCATCCTTTCTATGATTTGTCAAAAGTTGTTGCACGACAGCATGTTATGAAGTAAAGCCAGCAATCGTACGTGATACGCGCTTTCCATAAATAATTATAACACTGCTAAATATTAAAGTTTATATTGTCCATCAGTTAAGTTCGTTAAATGTATAAAAGTCCAGACATTGGACAATGAAAAAGAATCATCCTACTGGAAAAATTGTAATAGAGCACTATATGTTTGTCTTTCTGATAAAATATGTAAAAGAACATGTAAAAGAATAATTCAAACCGGAAGGAAAATCTGCTGATAATATGATATCATATATGATAATGATGAAACTGGGAAAACATTGCACCAGATCGCATTTAAGGACCCTCAATTGTTCAAAAAGTTTGGGGACAGCCCCTCCCCCTTAGACCCCTCCTCCATATCAATCGCAAAATGTGCTCCCCTTGCAATTTCCTGGCTACGTCGCAGTCCTCTTGCAATACCGTATTGACCTATCTGTTAGGGGTTGAAGGATGTTTCTCTATATTGGTTGTCCATAGATGAAATTTTGTGCAACATTATGGGTATGTTTTGAAGTGAACTTTTTTCGAACATGATGTATCACTGATGACAATCTTCAAAAAAGTTACGGAAGGAAAAAAAACTATTGGCAAATACTTGGTTCTTTAGGCAAAAGTGTACATCTGGTTGGTCATTTTCATTTACCTGGATTTACCTGGATGGCCACCCTCACGTGTCGTCTCCGGTGAGGCTCTTGAAAAAATGGCGCTTCGGGATAGGAGGTCTAAGGACCTTCAAAGATCCCATATTTCCTAAGTCCGTTCTTGAATGTGTCAGTGTTCGGGCTGTAACTATATCTTCTGGCAATTTGTTCCACGTTTACAGATTCTGTTGAAGTAGGAATTTCTTCTAACTTCCAATCTCGCTCTTTTTGTTCGAATCTTCTTTGGAATTTCACCTGGTCTGCTGTCGTTTACAAACTGGTTTTCTATACTGATGGGTAACTTTCCTTGTGTAATATTTGATAGATATTTGATAGATAGTAATTCGCGCCCCCATGTTAGAAAATCCTGGATACGCGCCTGCACTATGTACGCTTAAAACGAAAAAAACGCAATTCATCTTATTAGCGAATCTGAGACGGAAGTGACGTTGGGGGTTAACTAGCTATTTTGTTAAAACACTTTGAAACTAACCACAGCCGTAACGTAATCGCTACACGTGTTTGCAAAGTGACTCCAATCGAAAACCAGCATAAAAAGGTTCTTATTTTTATAACACACTGACAGATGCGTTATTACAGTGCTAGTGCAACAACAGATAGATGGTGCAACTGTTCTGCAATTCTTCGGTCTTTTCGAATTTCCAAGTGTTCACAAATCACAGTAAGTTGGGGATGCGCGTAGACTTATGATGTATTCATGATTTATGCATTAACATAACTGGTAGGCTATGCTTATTTGAGTCTGTTTCCGTTTAGGACTAGGAATAGGCCATAATTGTTGGGCAAATAAATTAGATGGTTAGAAGAAGGTTAGCGAAATATTGATATTTTCCGTACAAAGTCTTGGTGAAATTGAAGAAAGTATATATCTCCTTGCCACTAAGTAAAGGTCATGTTTATAACCCATGATTTTCCGAATTTTCGATGAAAGCAGCAAGCCAGAAGTAAAGGGAAAGAGACAGTAGGCCTAGTTCTACAGTAGCCTTCAGCCATGTGGTGAGTGTAATAAAACATGTACGGTATTGTAAGTTTAAAAGTCTGCTAGGATCTGGAGAGCATTTGCAAGAAAGCTAGACCTACTGTTTGTCAACATGATGTATGTTTGAGGAATCAGAGAGCCAGATGGAATTTCAGACTCACTACATTGTTCAGATGTGAGAGGAGAGAGTACCAGAACCTAGCTGTGAATTCAACTTGTGGTAAGGTAGCCTACTAACAGACTACAGTTAAGTTAAATCTGTTGGCTCAAATGTTCTTCTTAACTTAAAACGTTACTCTTGTAAGTCCTTGAAAGTATGCACATTACTATGCATCATTACATCAATGCCCCTAGCCTATAGATGTGTAATGTTCTTTTAATATAACATTTCTTAGGTAGGCTATTTTATAACATTGGTGCAGCAGGAGAGCCAGGGGAAGGTGTGCCAGATATGTAATCGATAAATATGAGGACATTGGTAAGACTTCGTAAACAATCCTGTCGTCATTATAACTGACCAGTCTGCTTTGATAGCAAATTTAAGGAAATACTGAATCCTTTGGGAGCAGAAATGTACCACCATCTTGCGTTTCTCAGGTTTTGCTTGCTTTTTCCTCTGCAGAAATTAACAGAATATGTCAACTTCAAGTAGCAGTGAAGCAAGCCAATTGGCCAACTCCTTAAATGAATTCTCATGGGAGCTGTATGGACGCATCGGGAAGGATCCATCACACAACCTCTTTTTCTCACCTTATAGCATTATGGCAGCTCTTACCATGACGTTTGCCGGAGCTAGTGGCAACACAGCCAAGCAAATGTCACAGGTGCTAAGGATCAACGAGTTTAAAGGTAATGATGTACACAGTGCTTTTCAGGAGTTGGATGATTTGATTTTATCTCCCAATGCCTTGTTCACTCTAAAGTCTGCCAATCGGTTATACGGTCAGAAGGATTATACCTTTCTAGAATCCTTTCTGAAGATGACCAAAGTTCATTACCAAGCCGAGCTGATGCCTATTGACTTCCAGAGGGATGCAAAGAATGCCAGAACAGAGATCAACAGCTGGGTTTCAGAGCAGACCAATAACAAGATCAAAGACTTAATAGCGCCAGGAGTCTTGGACTCTTTGACAGTGCTTGTATTGGTTAATGCTATATACTTTAAAGGTAACTGGTTGTCACAGTTCAATCCAAAGAGAACTTCTTTTCAGCCATTCCATGCTTCCTCCGGTGAAAGCATTCCAGTAGCTATGATGTACCAGATAGGTTACTTTGATTATTTTGAAGATAAACAACTGAAATGTCAGGTTTTATCCCTACCGTACGTTGGTAATACTCTGCGCATGGTAATCATTTTACCAGACCCGTCCATTTACCTTAGTAACCTTGAATCCAAGATAAACATACAGGTTATAACGTCTTTGGGTAAACGCAGCAGGGAGCAGAGAGTCCGTGTCAGCTTCCCTCGTTTCAAACTGGAAGAGAGTTTTGATTTGAATGATCATTTGTCATTAATGGGAATGTCAGATGTATTCGATGTTAATAAGGCAGACCTTGCTGGAATTGCTGAATCTGAAGACCTTTATGTGTCAAATGTCATTCATAAGGCTTTTGTTGAGTTCAAGGAGGAAGGAACGGAAGCAGCTGCATCTACTCAATCAATCCCCAGATTAGGTTGTAGTGGCAACTCATCCATTGAAGATATTCCAGCATTTAAAGCCGACCGACCATTCATATTTTGCATCTCAGATGCATCATTTGGTTCCATTTTGTTTCTTGGAAGAGTTGTAAATCCACCTGCGTCCGGGACGCAACGTTCTAACCATGGACGCAAACTCTTAAACTTGCTTGCCTCCGTCGGACGCAAATATTTTTAATTAAAGAAAAAAACCCAAGTACATTCACTCACAACTAGCCCTATACACTCAAAACATTAAAAAACTAAACTTCTTCCAACTCTACCGATGATTGAGTTTGCTTGAAAGCAAATAAATCATAACAATAAAAAGCAATATACAGGATTAAAAGCATTTTCATTACCAAGATTTCGACAATGACAATGAAAATGAATTATTTCAAGCATAAATACTGAATATCACATATACATATGATAGTAATCAATAAGTGAAGCAAACAAATATTTCAAATTATACATATCAAATTCATGCGTGGAAATGGGGAAAACAGAAGTACGGTATTTATAGAATCGTTTTCCCCAGAAATGAAAATTTGTCATAAAAGGTCCTGGAATATTTGGTGAAACAACAAATAACACCAAAATCAATAAATACACACTAACACAAATGCGACAATCAGTCACAAAATAGTTACTTTAATTTGGGTAAACTTATGTTGACAATAATTTTTGCTTATACCCTTTTTGCATAAACGTAAAGTCTTGCTATTTATTATGCTATCATCCAGCGAATTCCAAAGTTTAGCACGTGAAATTGAAGCACAAAGTTGCTTGTTTCTTGTTCTGACGTATCTTTATGTAAAATTATGTTTTTGTCTATTGTTATACCTGTCATTTGAAATTAGTGAGAAGTACATTTGTAAATTTGATGGTAAGTATATTTGGTATGCTTTAGACGTAAGCACACCAGTAAACAAGTCTACAATATCAGGTGATTTAATAGTTTTTAACTTGTAAAAAGATATAAAAATCTCAAGATTTGGCATTACAACAAAAATATAATAACTTTCTTTCGCTTTAGGAATAAAATAGTGATATTGGACATATAAGTTTTTCCGCAAACTTTGGCACAGTAATTAAGATAGGGAAGAAACATAGCACAATTTAAAGTGTTAAGTGCATCACTGTTTAATAAATGATCAGCTTTACGTATAATTTCAATGCTTTTAGAAAGTGTTTTCGATAAATGAAGAATTTGCTCTTTCCAATTTAGTTTCTGTTCTCTTAAAATAGCTTTCAATTTTAACTCTATCAATAAATATGTTCAGATCGAACTCTGCACTTTGATTCGAGAATATCATACAATGTCTTTTACTCACGTTTAGAGATAATGTATTAACTCAAGGGCGGCGGAAGCACTTTTAATCCTGGGGGGGGCACCGACATCAAAGGGCACTTTGCAGAAATTCGATTGGACTGATGCAGCCTTATATTTAGTACCCTTTATAACTCTTATTGTATTATCTTATTTGCGTATACACATCACTCCATCAACGCCCCCCCCCCCCCCGCAAGGAAAATATGCATACTAGCACTGCAATATCCAATGTGCAAATTGCGAAACAAGGAACACGTTTTCTTTTGAGACAAAATGAGGTGAAATCATGCTAGTTGCTAATGTAGGAATCTTCCGAATTAGAGTTTATTTCTTGTCAATATCTTAACAAATTTTTTACATTCGAAATAGCTTTGGGTTTAACCCACAGAAATTCATTAAAAGTCAGGGGCGTAGCCAGGATTTGCAAAGTTGTATGAATGACTATCTGAGCGGAGCGCCACCATCGGTTGGCGCGGAGCGTAAAAGAAAATTTTTGGTTTTACAAACCCCTCAGATGGCTGGAAACGGCCCTTCCCGAGTGTTCATTCTGGTTCCTTGGCCTCTTGCTAACTTGAGACACCTCCATTTTTATGTAGAAAAAGGGCACATTTTTAACCTGAGGAAAAGTGGGGGGCACGTGCCCCCTGTGCCCCCCCCCCCGGTTCCGCCGCCCTTGTATTAACTGCAAACCCTATGTTAAGTTTATGGAGTTCCTTGCTGATTAGAATGCTAAGAATATCAATATCATCATGGGAACAAAAAAAATTATTATTAGCAAACCTAAAGATTTAAGTAACCTGCAAACATTGCAAATACCATTTATGTATAGAATAAATAATTTGGGACTCAGAATTGACCCTTGTGGTACTCCACACACAACAGTATACAGATTGGATTTTACATCATTAAACTAGACATACTGTTTTCTATTCGATAAATAACTACTATGCCAGTCATGAACTCTTCCAAGAAACCTATGATGATTTCATTAATTAAGCAATGTATGATGGTCTAGTGTGTCGAATGTTTTTTTTTTAGATTAATAAATGCTCTTATGGTTGAGTTTTTGTTATCTAGGGATGATATAATTTCTTCAACTAATTTCAATAATGCCATAGATGTAGATTTGAAAGGTATTGACTCTCACTAAGAATGTGATTTTGTCAATGAAACTGTCTAATCTTATGGGTTTTTTTTTTACAGTTTTTCAAGTATTTTAGAAAATTGTGGTAATAAGGAAACAGGTCTATAAGTTGACAATCCATTCTTTCACCACATATTGGTATTACCTTAGCGAATTTTATGCTATTTGGAAAAATACCACGTGAAAGTGATTTATTACAGATGTAAGTGAATAATAGATGAATAACATGTGGAATAACATTCTTTACTGATGACATCCTAATTTTATTGTAAGCACCAGACGTTTATTACTCATATTTAAAGAGATCTCAAGAAACTTCAGCTTCATTAGTATCTTCTAGAAACATAGAATTGATGTTTGTTTCTCCGAGATATAAATGGAACTATTATGCTCTTGTATACTTGCAGCTGACTTAGATCCAATACTTGTAAACAATTATTAAGTCCTTCTGCTATGTCTTTACCTTTAACCTCTCTCCCACACTGTCAATGAAAGTATCGGGTTTTGTTGTTTGATTCTGATAATTTTTGTTCAATGATGCTGTTTAGTACCTTCTAAGTTTCTTTTACATTGTCTTGAAAAGTTTTGAAAAATACTCATTTTTACAACCCTTTAAGATTGAATTTAACTTGTATATATTTACTTTATATCTCCATTCAGATACAAATGTCCTCTCTTTAATACATTTAACACATAGTGACCTTTTGGATGCATGTTTTAAACATTTGGTAAGCCTTTGTTTAATCTCTTTACAACTTCTAATTAGCACCTTTTAGCAGGAAAACAATCACCATACGATTTTGTAATTACTTTATTGAAAGCTTCATATGCATTATCGGCAATATACACAGTTTCCCATCTCTCTTGATCTATATAGATTCTGCTTAATCACAGACATAGCTGCTTCATCTTTCTTCCTTATATAAATGGACTTGGCTATATGCTTTTTACGTATAGTATAATCAGTTACACTGAAAACTGGAAGATGATCACTGACATCATTAACTAGCAATCCACTTTCGAATTTAGCACCAAGTGCATTTGTGAAAATATTATCGATCAATGATGCAGAACTGTTTGTTATACGTCGAGTGGGTTTATCAATAAGTGGGAACAAACCTATGCTAAAGAGTATATCTAGAAAGTCTCTGGTACCGATATGATTTTCTTAGTTAAGAAGATTAATATTAAATTCAAAGCCTAAGTAAACATCACGCCTTTTGTGTCTGTATAAATTTTCAAACGTATTCGTTAGAACATTTATAGAGGTTGTCTGTAAAGACAATGATAATATTCTTCTTATTTTCTACGGAAATCTCAACTGAAACACATTCGAGAGCATCATTAATTGTAATGCACATTTTATCTAGCATTTTGTACTTAAGACTTTTGCGAACATAAAGCAACTGCACCTCGTCTATCGTCACATCTGTCACACACATGACATATATCATCAATTCGATACATTGCTTAATTTGAGGAAGAATTAAACCACGTCTCACTTATTACAGTAACATCGAAATCACTATTGAACTCTCTCAAATAACTATCTGGGTGAGAAAAATTAGCATGAATACTTCAACAATTAACTTGCGATAATGAAATGCCTTTTGAGTTTCAATTTTACTTTTAAATCGGTCATCTGTGTAATAATTACAGTTAAAATTCAAATAATTAACAAAATTATTTTCTGGAAATATATCCTGTTCATGTTCGATACTGTATACTGAAAACTCTTGAAGTTAAAGTTGCAACTTTCCCTGTATAAATTGGACATGTTAATGTCAAAGTCAAAATCGGAATTCAATACAATTTTTTTTTAATGAAATATATCACCCCAATTAAACAGTTTTTTTTTAATGTCGCTGAAAAAAAGAATATTCATTTGTGATATGTCCCCAAACGATATGGTACCCAACTAGTATGCGATGAAATCTCCTAATTAAGCACCATTTCCATGGATAGCCAAAAAAATGTCATACTATACAAAACAAAATCAAGAATGATCCAGGGTGAACTGCGAGTGGCAGTGAAATAAATATTGAAAATAAATATCATTGTTTATATTTTCATGAGATCAGAAAAAGAGTTGATGGCTATTTTAATTTCTTGTTGGTCGGCCGTCTTTACCAATGCTGTAATTCGCTCATCCAGAGTCCAGCATTTGATGACTTTTTCATGTTGATGGGTTTAGCTTAAAATACTGTGGTTTGTCCAGGTGATATCCTCCTTGATCAAAATACCTGTTGACTTCAACTTTCGTCTGGACTGTATCAACTGTTGTGTTTGTTGATACGATATGAATTTGACGATGATAGGGCGGCTGGCACCAGGATACGTATTACCAACACGGTGACAACGATCTATATCGTTCTGCTGTAGCTGTATTGCTAATCTTAAGATGATTTCAGTGGCATTTTCCCAATATTTTTTATATTTCCAAACCACGAACATTTTCTTGCAAAATATCAAGGTATTTAAAATAGTATATTATATAGTATCTAGTGTGGCTTACACGTTGTGTCTTTCTTTAACAAAAATGTTTTTAATACTTTCATTCTACCCTGACATATGTGATCTATACAGTACCTGTCTGGTACCATTTTATATTGCAAAAAAAGCAAAGAAAGAAGGAGGAAGTTTCTTAAATACACATCAGCTATATTATTTAGATTACAATATACTTAAATATTTATAGAAAAGTAAATGCTGCTGCAAGAACTGAGTTTACAAGAATGGCTAAAAAGATTTACAGTGATAAGAATCACCCTTTGTATAATGTACTACAAAGTCTCCAACCTGTATAAATCGAGCAGAAATCCCCACAAAATACCTAACGTAAGTTTACAGAAACTCATTTATTTACCCTGTTACTTTATACATTCCATCCGAGCACTTACAATGTTTGTTGTAGTCTTCTGTTTGTTATATCGTTTTATGTATTAAATATTGTATGTGTAGATGTATTTTATATGATATCCTATCATCTTAACATTTTCCCCCCTTTTACATTAGTTTTTTTTTCTTGTTGAGGTATTATATGACTCCTCTCTGTAAATTTTATATGTATACTGGAAGGAAATAATAAGAAGGAACAACATACTATAGTACAACTTTGGAACACTAGAACAATGGCACAGTTGTTTCCTTATTTAAATCTGAGGGTTCACACGGGGTTTGGTTGGATATTATGTATGTGCCTGTGAGCGTAAGATTTTTTTTTTATATGTTTACTGGAAGGAAATAAAAAGAAGGAACAACATACTATAGTACAACTTGGAAACACTTGAACAATGGCACAGTTGTTTCCTTCTTTAAATCTGAGGATTCACACGAGGTTGGGTTGGATATTATGAATGTGCCTGTGAGCGTAAGAATTTTTTATATGTATACTGGAAGGAAATAAAAAGAAGGAACAACATACTATAGTATAACTTGGAAACACTTGAACAATGGCACAGTTATTTCTTTATATAAATCTGAGGATTCACACGGGGTTTGGTTGGATATTATGTATGTGCCTGTGAGCGTAAGATTTTTTTGATATGTTTACTGGAAGGAAATAAAAAGAAGGAAAAACATACTATAGTACAACTTGGAAACACTTGAACAATGGCACAGTTGTTTCCTTCTTTAAATCTGAGGATTCACACGAGGTTGGGTTGGATATTATGAATGTGCCTGTGAGCTTAAGAAAAATTTCACATTCCGTTTAAGGGGATAGTGAAAAAGCATCCCAAAACGTTTGAAGGATACTTAGAAACTATTGTCAGAGACATTTCACGTAATACACGTACTTGAAAATGACGAATTGCACACAATTTTCCGTAGTCTGTGTGCTTCGTAAGAGTTCCGACTCAACAGATAACGCTACTGGAACTATTATTTTTGCAACTACATGTGTTCATATTTCATAATATCCCTTGTCTATTTCACACATTGTAGAAAATGGTGGGGGTTCTTTTAAAATAAATAGGACCAATATATCACTCTTTCCGTAGCCGGCTCTCCTTGCCCTCTCTGCCTCAACATCCCTCTATCCGACACCATCCATGTCACCCAAGAAATCATACTAAAACACTTACATCTGCCCATAACACATACTCTTGTCTTTTTTATACATTGCAACAAATCGTGGGCGTTCTTTTTAAAAGTAATAAGACCAATATACCACCCCTTTCTGCAGTCGGCTCTCCTTGCCCTCTATACCACCTCCCCTCATTATATCAACTCCATCCATGTCACTCAAGAAAAACATACTAAAACATGTATGTTGATACCTGAGTATAACCCATTTTGCAATTTCCCAAGATCAGGCCCCGAAAAATCCCAAGGACACTGTACTGTATGGATATCTAGCAATATCTAGCGATATCTAGGGATGAAAATCTCAAGATCTACCCTAAACTGAAGCAGATAGAGAATCGAAGCCTTCAGTGTTTACTGAACTTGAAACTGTGCGTTATTTCAAAATGAAAAGAATGTGGGGCATTGCAAATAAACAGATCAAAGTTATTTATTTCAGTCTCATTTCAATTATTCGAATTTGTAAAGCAAACAGCAGATATCACATCATATCAGTGAGCATGAAAATGGCGTTCCAGGATGAACCGCCTCCAAACTGTCTATGTGTGTAGTGTTCGGTTTCGGAAATATCTGGTATTATTTCCTTCAACGAAGTTTTGTAGTAGCCGTTATAAGAGGTTCAATATTTGAACACTAATAAATTAACTGTGTCTGAATTTTCGAAAATTCCCTGACCAACATTATTCATCATACTTCCCTTTACTCGTGCAATTTTGGCTGGCCTGTTACGGGTTTTTCTATATTGTTTGTTCGTAGATAAAATTTTGTGCAACATTATGGGTATGTTTTGAACAAATAATAGTCTTAAAACCTTGAGAAGTGGGGCTGACGGGGATTGTGGGCCGCGACGTAGAATTACCTAAAAAAGCAATTATCCACAGTAAGATGCGATGAGGTCGAACAAGACGTGTGAGTGGTGACAATCTTCAAACTGGATGAAATAAAAACTATTGGGAAATACTTGGTTCTCAGGCAAAAGTGTACATCAGGTTAATCATTTCAAGCCCAAGAAGTGCCATTTCCGGTGATCTGAGGGGAGGGGGTGGGTGTCAAAACCAGAAAATTTGGTGGCGCTCTGCTTAGATAGTAATTCGCGCCCCGGGTTACAAAATCCTGGATACGCGCCTGATATATATCTATATGAATATATATCTATATATATATATATATATATATATATATATATATATATATATATATATATATATATATATATATATATATATATATATATATATGTTGATACTAGATGAGACTAGTGGAACACTAGTAGTTGTTACTCGGAGTTTCACGCGTTATAGCGATCTTCAGACAACTGGACCAGTTGTCTGAAGATCGCTATAACGCGTGAAACTCCGAGTAACAACTACTAGTGTTCCACTAGTCTCATCTAGTATCAACATATATTACGCTCTGTCCAATGGACATAGAGCACTCTGCGCCTAGATAGACGCCTACCTACTCTATATATATATATATATATATATAGATATATATAGATATATATATATATATATATATATATATAAATATTAATATATATATATATATATATATATATATATATATATTGGCATATATATTGGCATATATATTGGCATATATATTGGCATATATATTGGCATATATATTGGCATATATAGGCATTTCGAAGCCATTCATGTATAGGTAATAGTGGAATATTTCATCAAAATATGACTGTAGCTATAGATAAGGATTCCAGCCAATGTACTACCTTATATATTTATTACGAATTTTATTACGAATTTATTACGAATTTGGCATAACATTGATATAATTTGTACAAGTTTTTTCAAACGATACAAGTGCCAAGGCGCCACTTGGCGCCAGGCTTTATCTCAGAAAATGAGTACCGGATCCGCGAAAATGCCGCCAAACAGTTTCGTGTTGAAAACCAACAGTGTGAAGCTTGTTGATGCCAATTTTAAATCTACGGACATATTGAAGTCTTTGGCCAACGACATTGGAAAGAAAAATATTCTCGGGTGTGTTAAGACTCAAGGACAGTGGATCTTAACGGTAAAAAACAAAGAAGATGCAGAACTTATCCAAGAAACTGGATTAAAAATAGGGAATGAGGTATGTGACATCATGGGAGTGACCAAGACCATAATAACCGTAAGTGTTTTTGGAGTCCCAATGTACATTACCGATGATGAAATCTCCGGAAAACTGGAAGAATACGGATGCAGACTAAGATCCCCATGGGTACGTAAATATTACGAAGACTACCCCGACATAGAAAATGGCATCAGATACGTTAGACTCGAATTACCAAACAGTGTAAAGTCTCTACCGTACGCAATCACTATAGAGGGAATTCACTTAAGATTAAAGCACAGTGGACAATCACGGGTGTGTAATCTCTGCTTATCAGATGATCACATAATGCGAGAGTGCCCACAATACACGTGTAGAGAGTGCGGTCAACAAGGGCATTCAAGGAACCGCTGCCCTGAAATCCTCTGTTACAAATGCAACAAGCTGGGCCACACGAGTTACCACTGCGATGAAAAAGACGACACGGAAACAATGGATGAGGACACAGAAATCGAGAACCCAATTGACAAGCCAACGACTTATGAGGACACAGAGAAACCAACGACTTATGAAGCACAGGAAAGTGAATCGAGACCTGCGAATACTGGGGTATTAACAAAAGATAAAGATGAGGAATGTATTAGTGACCTGAAAGAGAGAAGTCGGCAGACTAAAGTTCAGCCGATAACGGAGAGCGAATTAAATCAACAAGTCGGCGCAAAGATAAAGCGAACCCTATCATCGAATGATGGAGCAGACTGGATAGTCGTAAAAAAGAATAGCACAAACCAGCAACAGAGGAAGAACATCCCCAGGCCCAACGTCACAACCACCAGGCGATATCACACAAGGGAAAGGGAACGAACAGAACCAAAATAAGATTTATATTCTCTTACTTACCAATTTTAATGTTATCACTAATGGCGTCACCTATACTCAACGATATTAACGGCCTCAGGGAAAATAATGTCTCGTGTAAGTACCATAACATAGACTCTTATAACAATCTGCCCCCTCATTACGGTATATCACTGTACCACCACAACAGTCGTAGCCTAAACAATAAGTTTGACGATGTTAACACTTTCATTTCTGTATTAAATAATGACTTTACGGTAATTGGATTCACAGAAACCTGGTTCAATGATAATTTTTCTCCCCTCATAAAATTGGATAATTACAAACTTGTTGAAAAACATCGTAACAATAAACGGGGCGGTGGAGTCTGTCTATTTGTATTTAAAGATATAAGTTTTATTTGTAGACCCGACCTATCAATTTTTAATAATTCTATAGAATCTCTCTTTATAGAGGCTACTGACATAAATTCAAAAGATAAATTTCTTATCGGCATAGTCTACAGACCACCTAATGGTTCTTTAGATGAGTTTAATGTTAATCTGGAAAATATTTTCAATATCATTTCGAATAAAAACTGTAAAACCTACATAATGGGAGATTATAATATTGATTTAACGAATGCAATCAAATCAACTACGTTTTTAAATATTCTCTATTCGAACGGATTCATCCCTACAATAACTGTCCCAACTCGTATTAGTAGCATTACTACAAGCCTGATAGATAACATCATTACAAACGATGATTCTACGATTACTTCAGGGGTTCTCATCACTGATATAAGTGACCATTTTCCGATATTTCTAAAAGTGGTAGGGAAGAAAATCATATCTAACAACACCATCTATAGACGTAATTACAATACTAACAACGTAAAGCGGTTTACTTCTGAAATAAGGGACACATATTGGGATAATGTTTTAAACGAAAATGATGTCAATTCTGCTTATAATACCTTTTTTAATTATCTCAGTTCAACTTATAATAATTGTTTTCCTATCCGCCAAATCAATTATAAACAGCGTTTTAGAAAGAAACACCCATGGATTACGAATGGTATTTTGACTTCCATTAAAAGGAAGCACAAACTTTACAGACGTCAGTTAAAGTCTCCTACAGTTATGTACAAGTCTATGTATACAACGTATCGTAATAAGCTTAATCAAGTAATCAGACTTTCGAAAAAGCTCTATTTTGACAATAAATTTAATGAGAGCAGAAATAACACAAATCATACATGGCGTACTATTAATGAAATGTTGCACAATAACCGTAAAGAATCATCATATCCTGCTGTTTTCAAAGATGGTGACCAAGAAACCAGTGATGAAAATATCATTGCGAATAACTTCAACAATTTCTATGTAAATCTTGGACCATCGCTTGCTAGTAAAATAAAAAACAAAGGTAAATCACATGAAACCATCTGTGATAACAATAGTCATTCAATATTCACATTCCCAGTCACTGAAGAAGAACTAATTAAAATCGCAACTTCCAACTTGAAACCCAATAAAGCAGCAGGATATGATGATTTCAAACCTGGTATTATAAAATATGTTATTCCTTTCATTGCTAAGCCTTTGACCCATATATGTAATTTATCATTTAACACTGGCGTATTCCCAGATAAACTTAAAACGGCAAAGGTTATACCAATCTATAAAAAGGGAGATTCAAATGTATATGAGAATTATCGACCGATTTCATTGCTTTCCTGTTTTTCTAAAATCATAGAACGACTTATGTTCAATCGCATTTTTAATTTTCTTAACCAATATAATATTCTATGTAAAGAACAGTACGGCTTTCGACCCGAACATTCTACTGAACTGGCTTTGGCAGATGCACTTAACAGTTTACATACTAGTCTGAATAATGGCAAAAATTGCATTGGTGTATTCCTAGACCTTTCGAAGGCGTTTGACATGATCGATCATACCATCCTTATCAATAAATTATTTTCATACGGCATTAGAGGAACTACTCTCAACTGGCTTGAAAGCTATATTTCGAACAGATATCAGTATACCTTGTATAAAAACTCTAGATCCGATCTTGCTAAAATTCGTTGCGGCGTTCCACAGGGTTCAGTCTTAGGTCCTTTGTTATTTATTCTATATATTAACGATATTTGTCATGTCTCCAAACTAGCCAAAATCATTCTCTTTGCTGATGACACCAGTATTTTCTTCGAGAGCGACGACATAATCACATTATCTTCCAACGTGTCAAATGAATTAAATAAATTCTGTAATTGGTTTTCAGCCAACAAATTATCACTAAATGTACAAAAAAGTAATTACATTGTCTTTAATACTCGTAATACACTTATTTGGAATAAAGATATATGTATGGATGGTAAAATAATTAAGCAAGTTTATACTACTAAGTTTTTAGGTGTAAATATTGATTGTAAACTTAGCTGGCGCAACCATATTTCAACTATTTGCAGTATAATTGCACGGAATGTTGGCATATTATCTAAGTTGAAATATTATCTATCGGAAAACATACTCAGAACACTATACCAGACCCTGGTTGTCCCGCATCTCACTTATTGTTCCATTATTTGGTCTGGTACATACAACACCAACCTTAACAATCTTATAATACTCCAAAAGGCAGCCATTCGCCACATAACACACTCAGCCCGACGTGAGCACACCAGTCCCCTATTTAAGAAACTCAATTTACTAAAATTGCACGATCTCATTAAAGTTAAGCTTGCATTATTTGCCTACAAGACCTGGAATGGATTACTACCAGCTGCCTTTGACAATTTTTTAACCAGTAACAGAGATGTACATAATCATAACACGAGGCATGCTAATCATGCCCACTATAATCTCTACAATACCACCATTGGAACTTTAAGCCTACAAAACCGTGCAGCAAAAACATGGAATCTTCTAATGAACGATTTAAAGAGTAAAAAGTCAGTCACATCCTTTAAGAAGTGGTTTTGTAAGGAAATAATAGCTAGTTACTGACTAAAACTAAATTATACCTGTATGTAATTACTATATATATATATATATATTGAACATTTAATTTGTACTTATATCTATGTATGTATTCATACACATATATATATTTTGTTTTTTCTTTTCTTTTCTTTTCTTTCTTCAGGGAGTCTTCCACATTGTTAAGCTTTTAAGCTTTATGGAAGACTTCCTCCACTTTGCACTTTTGTGGCAAACAAATAAATAAATATAAATATAGTGACATATGTGAAGTCATGACGACATTTTTTTTATCTAAAGTATTTCTCCTCTTTTTAACTTTGTCACCTGGTTATTTTCTTCAAGTAATAAAATACATTGTATGCATTGCATTACTAAGGACCGTTGTCTTCAAGAATTGATAACTTTGAAATACCATTTTTTGGTAAGAATATTATCTACCACTGTGATAAACCATCCAGTTTTATTCCTTTTAATCACGAAATCCCTTTAAGGGGTGAACTGATGTCACTACTTCTGCAGTAGCCAGTGACAGGACAAAATCCCCCCGGACAAAATCCCCCCGGACAAAACCCCCCGGACAAAACCCCACGGAAAAAATCCCCCTAGGACACAACCCCCCCCCCCCCGAGCCAAAATCCACCCGAGCCAATTCCCCCCTGGAAAAAAATCCCCCTGGACAAAATCCCCCCAAGCCAAAATCCCCTCAGGACAAAATCCCCCCAAGCTATAAAAAATACCATCAATTCTTTACAAAAATGCGTCATCCCGGTCCCCCCGGTCCCCCGGTCCCCCTGTCCCCCGGTCCCCCGGTTCCCCGGTCCCCGGTATCGTCATCCGGTACCGTCATCCCGGTCCCCCCATTCCCCCGGTCCCCCAGTCCCCTCGGTCCCCCAGTCCCCCAAGTTCCCCCGGTCCCGAGGTCCTTCCGGACCTGTCCCCCCGGTGCCCCCGGTTCCCCCGGTCCCGTCATCCGGTACCGTCATCCCGGTCCCCCCATTCCCCCGGTCCCCCAGTCCCCTCGGCCCCCCAGTCCCCCAGTCCCCCAGTCCCCCCCAGTCCCCCAAGTTCCCAAGGTCCCCCGAGTCCCTCCGGACCTGTCCCCGGTACCGTCATCCCGGTACCGTAATCCCGGTACCGTCATCCCGGTCCCATTTTCCCGATACTGTTATCCCGGTCCCGTCATCCTGGTCCCATCAGTACAGTGACCAGTATGATGACCGGTACTCTGACCAGTCACATGATCAGTACCTTGACCGGTACCCTCACAGGTACCCTAACAGGAGCCCTCACAGTTACGCTCGCCAGTACCCTCACTGGTACCCTGACCAGTCCCCTGACCGGTACCCTAACCAGTGCAATGACCCATGCCTTGACTGTCACACCTGGGCCATCCCTGGTTGTTGCAGGCAGGCTTTGTATGGGTCAGGGGGATATTGTCTGGGGGGATCTTGTCCGGGGGGGATTTTGGTTTGAGGGGGTTTTGGCCAGGGGGATTTTGGCTGGTGGGATTTTGTCCAGGTGGGATTTTGGCTGGGGGGATCTTGTCCGGTGGGATTTTGTCCTAGAACCATTATTTATATATTATTATGTGAAGCATTACTGCATAATGACGTTGGGTGACCCTAGTGAAGTATCAGGGCATACATCCATGACCCTAGCCTATACAGCTATATGAGCCTAGATATGTTGCCAATTAAACATAACCAAGGCGATGCTCTGACTAACTGACTAACCTTTTTAACTTTGGTAACCACACCCCTCGAAAGTTTCGCCTATTTCGAGGTTCATTTTCCGGCCGTGACGGCTAAAAATTACCAAGACCTCGACCGACCGCGGTGTTTCCGTCATAATTTGGTTGGGTGAAAGTTGTCCAAGAACATCATATCTCAGTGTAGGCCTAGTGACCGCGGACCCGGCAAGATGTTCGCACACTTTTTAGATGTTTTACCTTTTGACTAACATTCGGGAAGTGCACAAAACGGCAATTTTCAGAATTCTGACGTTTTGTCGGGTTGTAAAAAGTGTGTCAAACGGTAACTTTTATTTTATTTACGTATTGTTGAGTTTTAATTACTGTGAAACAAAATAAGTTTCAGAATGTTGACGTTTTGACAAGTTTTGCAAGTTTGCAAGTCAACAATACAATGTCCCCTCTACGCTTACGTACAAATCAGCTAGTGTTTAGTTTTAATTTACACAGGCTACTATTTATATTTCACAAATTCCCTCCCTTTTCCTTTTTTCCTTTTGGCAGCAGGTATGAAAGAAGCAGGTTATTAATCCTCCTCCAAGATGATGAAAATGAAAATTGGGGTTAGCGAGCTAAACAGTTTGAGGGGTCTCGGTAAGCAAGTTTCTATAGGTAGCATTTCTGATCTTAGTATACTCAGTTTTAGAATCACGCCCTCGTTTACTTGGCTCTCCGTCCTGACACTTACAGTAGGAAATATGATGTTAAAAATATCGTTCTTTTTTTTAAATCTGATTAATAAACGTCGGGAGAATTTCAGATTGTTATCATCCTCAATGGCTGGTATGTAATTTGGAAGAAGAGACCTTGCAGGAAAGTAGTTTTAAAAACTGATGACAGTATTTTAGCGTGCTAAATTTCGGGTCAATACAGATTACCTTTTAACAGTGGCATATCACAATCACAAGGGTTTACATCCGTCCAAAGGATTAACCATGATTGCGAAATACACAGGCCCGTAGCGAGTCCGCAGCAGATGGACCGCAATCCCCACCGCCCCTCCCCCTCCCCCCGTTCAGATTACTGTACCTCAGCATCTGTATACCACCGTAGTATATATATACAAAAACTCACAGGTTTACGAGTACTGTGCACAAGTTTTTTCTTACACCCCTCCCCCCCCCCCCCTACACCAACTCAGTCTTCCTAGCTACGAGCCTGAAAAGGAAACTGTATTGTTCATGCATGTTTGCAATTATTTCCTTCGCTGTTCTATATTTGGATGTGGGAAAGTTGAAGTTATTTTAATGATGCATGGGGCAAGAGATCACGCGGATTATAGGTGATTTTACGGCATCTTAGAAATGTGTAGATAAAAATAGGAGATTACGCGGCAAAAGGGCAGACATTGGCTGAGAAAAGCACTTTAGAGTGCTTTTCATCTCCCCGCTCAAAATGTAAGTGTGCATGGTATGGAAATTTACAAGTATACAATGATGGTCCAACCAAATCTGCTATCATAGAGTGGGGGGAATAGTATAGGTTATGCTAGATTAGTTCTTCCAGATGCTCTGGCAGGAGCGCAATCACGTGTACTTCTTCTAGGTGGCTCAGCCCCCAGCATAAAAGGAAGGGAGCTGACCCCCCACCCCCCCCCCCTCAAATGCCCGCAGAAAATAAAATAATTTCTAATCTTCATATAACATATGTACAGAACATCTTGAAAAAGTTAAGACAAAACTCTTCAAAAAACATGTCAAAATATGCGAAATATTTCGCAATTTTGCATTTAAGCAGCCCTTCGCATTACAAAATTTCTGAAAGGAAATTTCCCTAGGAAGACATAATATCTTATTCCCCCTCCCCTATAACTAAAATGGTCGTTTCGCTTTAGTTTGTGCCCTGGCGACTCGGTAAGTAATGAATTCAATGCGTAACAGTCTCAATGTGAAGGACTGAATGAAGTTGAAAAGGACCAACTTGACCAGATGGGGGAATTCCACGAGACCGAAGCCCCGCGAGACCGAAGGTCCGCGAGACCGAAGGCCCGCGAGGCCGAATTTCCGAGAATCGTTGGTCCGCGAGACCGATGGTCTATGGAGCCTGCCCCCTAAATTTTTCACTGGTGGACGTCCCCGCCCCCCCCCCCTAAAATCTGAAGAGGTAAAGAAAAAACGGGCGATTTAAACCAAATTAAAACACTTTTTTTAACTACATTTTTAATTACATTACAAAAATATTATTTAAAATTCGAGCAGTCTAAAGAATTTTGACTCCTTACAGAACCGAAAACCGCAACGTGTTCCCTTGATATAGCGTATACTGTCATTATTATCCCATTTTACTATGAAATCAAGCTTAATTAGGGGTCGACTTTTAACCTCTAGCCCGTAACAGTTGACACAATTTCCTCATAATAAACCAAACGTCTAAATGACTTCCTAAAAGTTGTAGCACAAACACAGAGCAGGGGGTTTGACTTTTGAGAGCGGGGGCTTTCGCCCCTGCAACCCCCTCTGGTTACGCCACTGGTGGAGGCCTAGTATCAATGCAAGCCGCCCAAGCCCCCTTGCGCAAGTCACTGGTATCCACTATGAAAAGAAATGGCTGTAAATTCTTTTTAATTACGCGCTTTATCAAGGTAATATTACCGGTAGTAATATTTGCCTTACCACTATTATAGACCTAGTAATAGTTTAGGTCTCGCGGGGCCTAGTAATAGTTTCGGTCTCGCGGACCTTCGGTCTCGTGGCCTGTAACCGACCAGATTTGTGTGTGTGTGTCGAGATTCTATCTCGGTTTGGGTTTAATTTTAAAAAGACCATGGCAGGGATACATCTTAACAGAAGCTACGTGGCGCCTTCATATCCACCAACCCCCTCCCACCCCACCCCCCCCCCCCATGTCAACTACTTCTACGTGGTATGTACACTGTCTATAAGAACGGAAAATTTTTGTTTTCCATTATTTTCATAGATTTGTGAGGATAGGCCTGCAGTTTTTGTCAAACCTTCGTGTTTTGGTGTAAAAATATGGTTTGATGTAAGAAGAAACCCCTTTTCCGTGGCTACCAAGATATTGTGAATCACTAACAAACATGAGATGATGATAAGAAAATTAGGAATTCGGTGTTTTGTAATATTAATGTCTATGAAATGTTATGTTACTTCTTACAAATACTCGCGCAATGATGACAAACGTTGTCGTTCTTCTTGACATCACGTGGGAATTTTTATTGATTTATGAATTGCACTCCGACTGGGAGAGGTCTAATAACATAGACGTGATGTGTATTTACAGTGTTTTGATCTCGAAGGGAGATTATCCTGAGCATGTAGCCACGTTCAAGTAACATGGATCTTAAAGAAATATACCGCGGTTAAACAAAAACACGCATATATACATAGAGAGAGAAATTGCTTTGTCGTGATGAACTAAAGTGATGAAGATATCACTTCCTTGCAGGTTTCTATAGTAAATTGAATATTCATGTAATGTTAACCAACCCCCAATTGTCACAAAACTGGGCTTAATTGTATAAGGATATGTAAAGAGTGCATTTCTATGAAAGAAGAAACATCCTATACATTCTACGCAAAATGACTATAGTAAAGACCATGGACCTCATATGTATTTAATCTGGAAAATGACCAAGAGGTACTTTAATTTAAAGGTTAAAACTGTTTAAAATTGTTTACAACGTGAATTTAATTATTAACTTATATTTCTTCTTGAAGGTGTTATCAACTAACATTATAAAACCAAGGCGACAGGCTTTCCTCCCATTAGGCGATAAAGACTGAAACCAACTTATATTTTATGTAATGTAATGTACGCTTCAGTCACAGTCGAAGCAACATAATTGAACCGGAAGTGACGTAGTCGAGTGTCTGCCTTGATGTTTAAGCATTTGCTACAAATCAAATAATATAATAATTGTGGAAGATTTCTAGATAATTTCAAAGCAACATTTGCATGCATTTTAATTACTTACTGTAGTGAAAATATCTTTTCAAGTTTGTTATATTCCTCTTTAAAAATGAACTGCTATTTGTTATTCTATATTTTAAAACAAATAATTCATTGAAAGCTACGTGGTATTCTAATCTGTGTCATCGCGCATGACTTCAGTCTGTCCGACGTGTCAGTTGATACCTCAAGACACTCAAGATGCATTTTATCACAAGTGACAGATATTCCTATTAATATATTTACAAAACCGGAATAATCCAGATACGTGATGATAATGAGTCAGAGCGCAAACTCGGAAGCACATATGGTGACACATGCACATCTATACTCATCTTCTCGCACATGCGCTCTTTTACTTCAGTTTATTTGATAAAGTCCCCCCCCCCCCATTTCTTGCTTGTATTTGTTCATTTGAATGTTTTATTTTATTCCTTGTAAAGCGCTATATAATGTCACGGTTCTTGATTTTCTAACTCATTACGATTTCAATTATATATAAATATATAAATATATAAATATATATATATATATATATATATATATATATATATATATATATATATATATATTTATATATATATATATATATATATATTCATTTGCCTTTGTCGTTTACCTCCATTTCATTAACATAAAGTCTGTTCAAAGTATTTCTTTCGAGATCCGGCTTTAGGAATCACAAATGATTTCGAGTTGGTTAGCATCATGTTTGATCTCTAAAGTAAGGCAAAATATGTCACCAAAACAGAACTAGTATTGTTCGATACAGGTGACAAACGCCTACAGTGGAATTACGACCTTCCTTACCGGTTTCGAAACTCTGGGCATACAATCAGCGTCCATGGTCTAGTGGTTAGGGTGTCCGCATATCAAGCGGGAGGCAATTTGATAGAAGTGAGTGATATACGTAAGTGAGAGAAACAGGAACGATATAACTTCCCCACCCCCCCCCCCACACACACACACTCTTTTGTCATTTCAGGTAGTAAATAACAATATTTGTTTCTTTAACTGACCAGTCGTTCTGTTATAATTTACTGGGTGGGCAACATCGAATGTTCCATACAATTGTGCGTAACTTTATGGCAAGATGTATAGGGCTTATTCAAAGTAGTTATTTCATGTAGGCTAATCCAGGACATAACACATGGCTATATAGCTGTATGCCAATAGGTATAGTTAGTCAACTTCACATATTACAAGCATGTGTGGTAGGTTTCTAAATGACTCCGTTTTGGGTGGACATATTGGAAGAGACGGGTGGGGTTGGGGAATAACAAAACTATAATGGATTCCAGTGCGAATAATCAGTTCTGTTTTGGGTCGGAAGTTTTCGGATACTGAAGTGAATCTCCACAGTTGTAAAAAAAGTTAGATCCATTTGACCGATCGGTCAAGAAATGGGCGAGAGGTGGGAAACAGGAAAACAGAGGAGGTGGGAAAAAGGAGATATAAATCCTGGTGTTTTATAGTGACCTTATAGTAGAGACTAATATTCTTACAACCATTGTGAAATAACTAGTCAAAACGATCTTTCCCCTTATTTCCAGAAATTTTTTTCAACCCTACTGTATTGGTGGCAATTGTTTGAAGAGGGCGCTTTAAAAATGACGTCATCGAGCCAAATCGTAAGTTAAACAATTCCCCTCTCTGGATATGAGTTGTATGTACACTTGCAGGCGCGTATCCGGGGGGGGGCGTTGGGGGCGCGCTCCCCCCGGGTACGAAAAAGAGGAGGGAAAAAAGAGAAGAAAAAAGGGTAAAAAGAGGGGGGGAAAAGAAAAAAGAGGGAAAAAAGAGGAGGAGGAGGAGGAGGAGGAGGAGGAGAGGAAGGAAGGGAAAAGAAAAAGAAGAAGGAGTGAAAAAGGAGAGAGGGAGTAGAAGATAAACGCCAAGACACCGGGAAGAGGAAAAGGAACAGTGACACCCTATTATATACACATGGCCGGGTAGCCAGTGACGGATCGAGGATTTCGGAGGGGGCGTGCGCCTCACCCTACCTCTTACACCGACAACTCAAATTTTGACGTTTCCATTTTTCCTCTCTCACTAATGTATCTATATATATATATATATATATATATATATATATATATATACATACTATATATGGTCTATCATAACGCGTGTGTGTGTATATGGACGCCTTAAACAATTGTGCTATGAAACCAACTGTGGCTGGTCTCGAACTCGACCGAGTCGTCGGGGAACATGACGCATTTCGGGAATGGGGCGACCGCCGCCCCCCCCCCCCCCCCGAGAATATTTTTTTTTATGATATCGCTAGTAAATTCGAAATAGAAAATGCTGAGATGCAACTTACAAGGCATGGGAAGTGTCATTTCCAGCGATCTGGGAGGCATTTTCGACCAAAATTTTCTTGTACGCTTCGCGCTAACTCGTGGTGGCGCTACGCTTAGATAGTTTGCCTACAGGCTTCGCCCCTCCCTTGGCAAATTATTCGCTACGCGCCTGTTCGAATTTGTAAAGCAAACAGCAGATATCACATCATATCAGTGAGCATGAAAATGGCGTGCAGGATGAACAGCCTCAAAACTGTCGATGTGTGTAGTCAAAGGCGAAGGAGCCCAATTTGATTTGGGGAGCTGTAACGACTTGCCCGAAAAATATAACCAACATTTTCGCGCGCGGAGCGCGCGTTCAACATGTTATTGTCAAAATCATATAAGCAAGCATCGGTTATTACATCGCATGCCATCATGTACCGTACGGTCACTGAAAGTTGCGCAGTATACCGCGGGATGCTCATATAAACAACGAATTGTCCTATGTAGGTGGAGAAAAAGCATGGAGGTCCAATTATGTCAAAACTCTCTTTTACATTCGTAATGGCGAATTAGTCGGCCAAGCTTAGAACTTTATTTTAATTTCCAAGGAGATAATTTTTAAATTATTCATTTCCTTTAGCTACATCATTGCAATGTATTTTTCTTTCAGTATAGGTGCCCGAAAAATTCTCGTTAGCCCCCCCCCCCCCCCGCCTCCTTGACCTATGTGTGTAGTGTTCGGTTTCGGAAATATCTGGTATTTTTTTCATTTCCTTCAACGAAGTTTCTTAATAGCCGTTATAGGAGCTTTCAATATTTGTACACCAATAAATTAACTGTGTCGGAATTTTCGAAAATTTCCTGACCAACATTCTTCATCATACTTCCCTCTACTCGTGCAATTTTCACCAGTCTGTTAGTGGTTCAAGGAGGTTTTTCTATATTGGTTGTCCATAGATGACATTTTTTTGCAACATTGTGGGTATGTTTTGAAGTGAATTTAATCACGAGAAATGTGAATTTTGAAATTTTGAACAAAAAATGGGCTTAAACCTTCAAAAGTGGGGCTGTCGGGTATTGTGGGCCGCGACGTAGAATTACGTACAAAAAGCAATGATCCACAGGAAATGCGATGAGGTCGAGCATGATTCAAAAAGGTTATGGATGGGGGAAAAAAAACTATTGGGAAATACTTGGTTCTCAGGCAAAAGTGTACATCTGGTTGGTCATTTTCAAGCCCGAGAAGTGTCATTTCCGGTGATCTGGGGGGTATCAAAACCAGAAATTTTCTTGTACGCTGCGCGCCAACCGATGGTGGCGCTCCGCTTAGATAGTAATTCGCGCCCCCGGGTTAGAAAATCCTGGATACGCCCCTGACTTGCTCTCGGAGATTGTTCGGAAGTTGGTGCAAAGTTCCGGAGCCCGTCAAGCATTTGATTGTTGTAAACAGGAGAGGGAAGGAGGAACAGGCAAGGAAAAACGATATTATGTTATTCCTGACGAGAAAAGATTTCCAGAGAAAAGAAACGTTCAGAAGGCACAAAGGCACCAGGCCTGTCCCTCCGTCGCAGAACTGTTACTAGTATTAGCAGTATATACTAGCATAATATGGTAACTGCCAATGTCGGCCACATATGCGATCTGTTTAGCAAGCTCTAGGTCTCGTTGCCTCAGTTCCTCCACTGTGTATTCACATGACAGTCAAGTCCAATTGCATCCAAGTTCTCTTTTTCAAAAATTCCCGAGCTCGGAACGGGTTTTGGAAGAAAAATTTGACTACATATTGCTTTAGTTATCGTGAACAGCACATAGGAAATGTATGTTTTTGAAATGCGACATATGTGGCTCGCTTACGTCACGAAACAAGCGGGAACTATCGGAATTTAAACAAAATGGCGAAAACCATGTGTGACAATTAAATCGATTTTTAAGGTTGGAAGAAATGTTTTCAAGCATTCGTTTTGCTTCTGTCGATACGAGCGTACTGCAAAACGGTATTCTCCTAGCAGAAAAGTCTAGGTAGGGTATATTTCTCCTCTAAGTCAAGGAGTGTTAACACAAGGAGTGTAAGCTCAGTGGTTAACGCCAGTGCCTTTCAATCATAAGGTCCCGAGTTTGAGTCACTCCAAGATTAATGCATGTCGTCCAGTACAGAGTTGTTGACAATTGAGAATTCATAATCATGGACGTTAAGTATGAATCTTAGAGACTGACTTCGGTCAGCTTGCGGCTTTGATAGGCCAATGATGGCTTCTTCGCGAGTTCCTGCATAAGTTCAGCTGGTTACTCAGGCAGGATAGATCTGTGTACATATGATATAAGTTGATATGTAAACACTATAACATTATCACGTGGTATATACTCGAGATATACCTCCTTCGAGTTCCGTTAGTACGAACTCGCAGGATGGGCGAGAACCTCTAAGAAACGTATGACGAAACACGGGGCTATGTAAAGAAACGGTGCGCCAGCTATTGGGATAGTCCTAGACTCGAAAAAAAGAAAATTCGGTGGGTCGCGGGATCTTTCCAGACATCGGAAAAGGTTATCTACGGTTTACGGAGCGTGTCGTTGTCCATATAGTCCAAGCTATAGAACTGTCATGCATTGTAAACATCCATTCTGAGGAGGTGGGGATCTGGTGAGATCGTGTCTCTGTCAGGCCCATGAAACCTTTTGGGTCGTGAGCTTAAACGTTTGCGGACCGCCGATATAAGATATAATTTAAGTACATTTGGGATATCTACACATCCCTGATTATGTAGACTAACGTAATATATTATTCACCTTAAGAATGAACGTTTTAATTATAGCTAAAAGTGCATCATCTCATTCGTTTCGTCGCCAGCATGCCGTCATCCTTTCATAAATTAGTATTATTTGTAAATAGTAACGATAAAACTGACAAAAGTGTAGATTTTTTGCTTTATTAGTTGATATCAGAAATAGTTATTAGTCATGCTATATAGAACGTAATACATTGTTATGTTGCAGAATCGAAAAGCTTAAGGGATGACTTTTGGCAATAGTCCAAGAAATAAAAAGTGCTAATACTCTAGAGATGTTTTTCCTTTTTGCGAGATGTTCAGCTTTAAACAATCCACTCCTGGTAAGTTGAACTGATGATGACGTGGCTCCTCAGTGCAGGCCTAAATGTTATGCCAATCCATATTATTTATTAATTTCAATAACACAACATCTTTCTTTAACTTCATATGAACAACAGGGCACACTTGGATGGCATTCAAGACCAAAGGGCATTGAGACCATTCGTAATGCATTGTAAACATGTTATTTGAGGCAATAATAGTCCTACGTTTTCCCGGCTTTGAGTTTTGTGTTGCATTTGAGGAAATGACCGTATGATCTGTGTCTTAGACTAAGTAGTACAGCCTCTTCAATTAATGAGCCTTGGATGTTTAAACGGTCAATTATCAAGCACTGCAATTAATGTACAAACTCATCCTAGACCGATAGCAATGTTTTTAAGGATAAGCTAAAACATATCAAAAGTTCTTGCCTATAGTCTTCATTTTAAATAGTAAGGTAAATACCGTGTTAAATACCGTCATAGATCATATATATACATGATTTGTTTTCTGGACTTGTCTGTATCACAAAAGAAACCGGAAGTTACGTCACCCTTCGTAAAACGCTGAGGTAAACCATAGCCTTAGACATATATACAGGCATACACATATAAACATAGATATAGACAGAGGTAGACATATACGTAGACATACTAACCACCATAAACATAGGCGTTTAAACAGATGTATATACTAGACATAGATATATAGCCATAGACGAACACAAACACAGACATATGGTCTATTTACAAATACACGTATGGTATTGATATAGATGAACATATAGGCACTGTTTGAATCTAAAGCCAATCTGGCTGATAATGTTTTACACACCTGCCTGATTAGACGAAACATGATCTGGGTATAAAATCCCTTTTTGTTATTGTATAACAGCCTGATCAACATGTAACACGTATGTTAGTTATTAACTACATACAGGTATAAACTAAGGAGTGCTGAACACGAGTTGAATTTTCAGTCAAATTAACGATACAATCTTCAAGCACATCTGCACGATGTCGCTTCAATGTCATCCCATTCTACAAACTCGAATTTCCCTTCATTTTCAGACAACACTACAACTTTTCTAAACTTGTCAGGTACGCAAGCCGACCACGTGAGTCTAGGCGGGTTTAAAGGTCTCCTGTTCCCTCGTGTATTACGCATATTTCGCGAGATATACATACTTTTTACAATTGAGTGTGTGCTTGAATTGATATCATTGTTCATAAGCAAGCGACATTTTCCGCGGCAAAAATTGACTTGAAAAGAAGTCGGTCGATAAACAAAATCTCCCCAACCGATGTCATCGACATGCATCTCCCATGGTCGCAGTGTACAAGGAATGGGTCGTCTGGTAGCCGGTCTCCCCCTCGGAGATCTGGTAGTGCGTTCTCTCAGGTCAGACATCGATCTCAACAGAGAGGTAGCATTTTTCCAAAATGGCTGCTTTTCATCATCATAGAAGAGCAGGACGGGGCTGTCTTCTTGTCCCGGCTGTAGTTGATATGCTACGTCTGGTATCCAAGTAGGGTCACGTTTCCTACACCCACCGTGGATGATAATTGTGAGATTAAGCGGCACGTCATCCGTAGACCAGTTGCGCGAGAGCCTGGTTATATCAAACATACTGTAGTTGCTAGAAATCAGTTTGGAACGGAGACAAACTGATGCATTTGAATAAACCGATTGTTTATTAGTCAATGTAGAAATTCTGAGATGGTTACAAATTCCGATAAATTCTCCTGGGCGTTTGGCTAAGATCAATCTCACCGATCTGACTCTGTGCACGCGTGGTGTCTTGAACGCAAGCACAACTTTCTCTTTTATTTTCCTTCCTGCGAATATCAAATGAAAGAATTATTTTATAGCTGCTGCGGGCATTGCAGTTAATATTTTACTTTAATTTACTTCATAATTATACAAAATTAAGGTTTAACACATGCATAGGAAAAAATTGAAAAAGACTTTCAATTCAGCAACCATATTTAATATACATAGTGATCCATTAGGTCTCCAGTATAGGAACCATATTTATCGGTTCATGCAGGCTTTTTCTAAAGCAGCCTTTTTGGAGTTGATTTTGATAAATTTGTCGATTCTAAAAAATGGATAAAATGTTGCTCGTTGGTTTGACTAACCAGTTTCATTTTAAACTTTGAATAAATTCAATAATAATTTGAAAATTTGCAATATGCTCTTTACATAATATAGTATTAATACTATAGTATTAAATGGATGATATGAAAAGTGTCTGCATGCATGGGCGACGAAATACTGAGGAATCGAATGTTCACGGTTGACGGTAATCGATAATTGGACCAAGCAAATAGTATGGAAATTGTCTGTCAATTTTTTGCTGGAACTTTGCACCAACAGATGTATCAAAATCCTAACATTGTAGCCTACGTATACACAGTGTATATTAGAAAAGTATTATAATCAGATTCGGATACCCTAGAATATGAATAATAGAGGAGCGTATAAAATTCCGTTTTTATTGTTTTCTCAAATAACAATGGAATTAATCCAACTAAGACTGTTTCTACGAAACGAACGTTATACGTTAATAAGCAAGTAATTAACATTTCTTTCCTGTTCTAAAAATGATTCATATCAACATGAGAAAAATACTAGCAAACAGGAAAGCAGATCGAAAATAAATATATATATATATATATATATATATATATATATATATATATATATATATATATATATATATATAACGTTATACGTTAATAAGCAAGTAGTTAACATTTCTTTCCTGAAAATCGAATATATATATATATATATATATATATATATATATATATATATATATATATATATATATAAGTATTTTTAAAAAGTTTTATCACTGTTCTTGATTTTCCAACTCATTACGATTTTCAATTATATATGTTCATTTGCCTTTGTCGTTTACCTCCATTTTCATTAACATAAAGTCAGTTCAAAGTATCTCTTTCGAGATCCGGCTTTAGGAATCACAAATGATTTCGAATTGGTTAGCATGATATCATGTTTGATCTCTAGAGTAAGGCAAAATTTATCACCAAAACAGAACTAGTATTGTTCGCAGGCGCGTATCCAGGATTTTCTAACCCGGGGGGCGCGAATTACTATCTAAGCGGAGCGCCACCATCGGTTGGCGCGCAGCGTACAAGAAAATTTCTGGTTTTGATACCCCCCAGATCACCGGAAATAGCACTTCTCGGGCTTGAAAATGACCAACCAGATGTATACACTTTTGCCTGAGAACCAAGTATTTCCCAAAAGTTTTTTCCATCCATAACCTTTTTGAAGATTGTCACACATCATGTTCGACCTCATTGCATGTCCTATGGATCATTGCTTTTGTAGGTGATTCTACGTCACGGCCCACAATATCCGAAAGCCCCACTTTTCAAGGTTTAAAGCCCATTATTTGTTGAGAATTTGAAAATTCCTATTTCTCGTGAATGAAATCACTTCAAAACATACCCATAATGTTGCACAAAATTCAATCTATGGACAAGCAATATAGAAAAACCTCCTTGAACCCCTAACAGACAGGTCAAAGTTGCACGAGTAGAGGAAAGTATGATGAAGAATGTTGGTGAGGAAATTTTCTAAAATTCCGACACAGTTAATTTATTGGTGTAGAAATATTGCAACCTCTTATAATGGCTATTATAAAACTTGATTGAAGGAAATGAAAAATAGCAGATATTTCCGATATCAGGTATATCGAAACCGAACACTACACACATAGGCGTAGGTCCCGTAGGAGGCGGTGGCTGCAGCCCCCCTCCCCCCCCCCCCCCCGCAACCAAATTTTTCCCCATCTTTTTCGGGCACCTACTGAAAGAAAAATAAATAGCAATGAATAGCTTAAAAATTATCTCCTTGGTAATTAAAATAAAGTTGTAAGCTTGGCCGACATTACTACTGTAAAAGAGAGTTTTGACATAAATGGATCTGTATGATTTTTCTCCATCTACATAAGACATTTGGTTGTTTACATAGCATCCGGCGGTATACTGTGCAACTTTCACGGACCGTGCGGTACACGATGCCATGCACTGTAATGACCGATGCTTGCTTATATGATATTGGCATTGATATGTTGAACGCGCTTTGCGCGCGAAAAATTTTGGCTTTTTTTCGGGCAAGTCATTACAGCCCCCAAATCCAATTGGGCTCCTACGCCTTTTACTACACACATAGACAGTTTTTGAGGCTGTTCATCGTGGAACATGCATTTCAATGCTCACTGATATGATGTTATATCTGCTCTTTGCTTTACAAATTCGAACAGGCGTGTAGCGAGTAATTGCCAAGGGAGGGGCGAAGCCTGTAGGCAAACTATCTAAGCGAAGCGCCACCATGAGTTGGCGTGAAGCGTACAAGAAAAACTTTGGCCGAAAATGCCTCCCAGATCGCTGGAAATGACACTTCCCAGGCCTTGTAAGTTGCATCTAAGCATTGTCTATTTTGAAATTACTAGCGATGTCATAAAGAAAATTTGCTCGGGGGGGGGGGCGGTCGCCCCCTTCCCGAAATGCGTCATGTACCCCGACGACTCGGTCGAGTTCAAGACCAGCCACAGTTGGTTCCATATAGCACAATTGTACAATTGTTTAAGGCGTCCATACACACACACGCGTTATGATAGACCATATATAGTATTTATATAGATACATTAGTGAGAGAGGAAAAATGGAAACGTCAAAAATGGAGTTGTCGGTGTAAGGGGTAGGGTGAGGCGCACACCCCCTCCGTAATCCTTGATCTGTCACTGGCTACCCTGTGTATGTTATAGGGATCAGCGCTTTAACTATGGCTGTTCCTCTTTATCTTCCCGAGGTCTTGGCTATCTTCTACTCCCTCCTTTTTTCCTTTTTCTCTCTTTTTTCTTTTTCTTTTCCCTTCCTTCCTCTCCTCCTTTTCTTTTTTCCCCCTCCTTTTCCCTTTTTTCTTCTCTTTTTTTCTCTCCTCTTTTCCTTACCCGGGGGGAGCGCCCCCAACGCCCCCCCTGGATACGCACCTGGTTCGATACATGTGACAAGCGCCTACAGTGGAATTACGACCTTCCTTACCGGTTTCGAACCTCTGGACATACAATCAGCGTCCATAACCTATAGTGGTTAGGGTGTCCGCAAATAAAGCGGGAGGCCCGGGTTCGAATCCAGGTGGAGGCTGAAAGTTTGATCACTGTTCTTGATTTCTTGATTTTCTAACTCACCACAATTTCAATTTTATATATATATATATATATATATATATATATATCTGGAATGCTTCTTTAAGGCTAACTTGATGATGACGTCGGCTCCTCGGTGTAAGACTAAATGTTAAAGTTAATCCATTGTTTTACACATTCTAATAACTCAATCAAAACTTTGATTTCATATAAACAATAAGCGCGGCTTTGTACGACATTCAACACAATTTGTCCTTGATTATACAGTTCAGTCACTTTAATCGATGAACCTCAATGTCATAAAAGGCTATGTCTGAAAAAATGTAAAATGTTACAGAAATACAACTTCTGCTGATGGCAATGTTTCTTAATCTGTCTAAAACATATGAAATTTCAATTTTGTACTTGATGTCACACTTTAACACAATCGGCGGATTAAGTATCACCCGCCAACATATATTCTGTTTCTTATATGTCATGACGCTACAATGGGAACAAGCTGTTCCGACCCTATTCCCAATCATTCACTCCGTCAAGACTCCCCTTCCCCCTCCTCTTAGTTATTCTTTTTTCATAAAATAAAAGGTATTCAGCGACTATTTAATAAATGCGTTCGCTTCCCAACATTTCGACTTCAAGACACAACCACCTTTCCCCACACCCCCTCCCCAAAACACTAATTAAAGTTTAATTAAAGTTTAACACTTTTTGAATTTTCTTTCATTATGGGAACAACTTATCATGGTATAAAGTCCTAATGATAGGATTGCAATATCGACAGAAATTATCAAACTCAACCTAAAAATCTGTCTGTCTTTTAATGCTTACCATTTTGGAGAACTGCACTAACAATTCTTGCGGCACCTTCGAGCTTGGAACGCCCTTTCCTGTAAATATTGTCCTCATATAAATCCATAAAAAACTTTGGAGGCGTTTTAATGGCTGCAGGAAATAGTTGGCGAGACAGTATAAAACTGCCATTTTCACCTGTTGAACAACTGTTACCTGTCTCTCTGATGTTTACTGATGTCTCAGAAAACACATTCTTGGAAGTTTTCAAGTCGATCATACAATCGGACAAGGTAAAGTACGTTAAGGTACAAAATAATTGAAAATGTAAAAAATACATCATTTCTCCCACTTTCCTTCTGTGTATGTTGCTCTATTTCTCTCTCTTATGCTTCTGGAACGAGATTCTTATTGTCAGCAATCTTTGTCCAAATTGTTATTAATATCATTAAAAAAAACAATATGTATATACATATTTATTTCAGTTCGAGCAGGACACTATCCAAAAGGTAGCGTATGTATGTCAACACATAACTTGATCATTATCGCGCGGTGACGCCAAGCACCTGCCGTCTAATTTACTAAATGATGTTAAAAGTTATAAAAAAAGATGCTTGAATTTTGAGAGAAAAAAACTACGATCGTAACCTTATCAGTAATAGGCGCGTTCCTTTGGAGATAAAGTAGGTGGGCTATATGTCACCGCTTCCCATATTAATGTGTGATCCGCCGACTTATCGATTGGAACTTTGCTTCAATCATCAAGGGGAATTCCAAAAACACACAAAAAACATAAAAATATTAACTTATATAACAAGTATGATTGACGTTTCATCGGAGAGTGAATGAAAAGTATATCATTATTATCATATAAAATTGACCAGACATACAATACTATAACGATAAATAATAATCTGTCAAAAAACGTCAGTTCTGTGAACGGATACGTATGTTTATATAACTATACGAAAACAATTGTTTGACAGGCATGAACTTTGTAATCTTGCTGTGTTCGTGACGATTAAATATAGGAAATATTTCCAATCCGAACAAACACGAATTAGAGTGCATTTTATAATGAAAAGTGGGGCGAATTATTTGACCAACATTGGAACAGGGTTCATATGTATATAGACAACCAATTTGGGGTGCTTTTGTTTCAGTAACAAAGAAAATGATGACATATTTGGAGAGAAAAAAATTTACACTGATTTTAATAAGGTTTTTTTTCAGCAGCTCGAATCTCAATCCATCCACAGTATATAGGTCATTTGCTTACATTAAGTACTGGTAGAAGCCTCTTTCTTTTTTTTTCTTCCTTTTTTTTTGTTGTTGATTTGTTGCATTTGTCAATTTTTTAATTATCCATCTTTCAAAATATATTGGAATATCATACTTCCTATTTTGAATAATACTCGATATAGCTTCGGTGAAATAATCGATAACAAACTCGCCCAAAAAATATGATTTGAATATTTACTCATGCAGAAAAACCATTAGTCACTTGGAGTTAGTAATGCCTATAGTCGATTAAGGAGAAAACCATTCAAAATGCACTAGTGTTTTTTACACAGCATAAAATGGATATGCCAAATTTGTGTTCAAATATTTTTTAGAGTGCCGGCCGATGTATCAATTGAAATTTTAATATGCACTAATTGTTATCAGCATCATACCGGTATCGAATCTTTACTTAGAGCAGGGTTGTCCAACCTACGGCCCGCGGGCCACAGTCCGGCCCGCCGCAGGGTTGCGTCCGGCCCGCCAGAGATGCTCTACGGTGCGAAATTTTAGTGAGCAGATTTATTCATAACAATTTGAAGCTATATATTCAATCATTCGAACCTTCTGGGTCCAAAAAACTGCATACAGGTCAGTTTGTGTGACACTCTCTCAGGGGGGAGAGCGGCTGAACTTTATTCATCTGTTTTATCAGGAAGAAAATAAATCAGTGCACTCCGCGCGCAATGCTCACATATTGTTGCCTTGGGCTTCGGGCAAAAAATCAAAAAATCGAGCGTAAGGTTCATGCGGCCCCTTCCTTCATCATAAACATTCCATGTGGCCCTCCTCTGCAAAAGGTTGGACAACCCTGACTTAGAGTAACTATTACGTAACTCAGAAAAGGGTCCTGACTCTATTAATTGTATTTCAGCCTGTCATATTTGACCGTTTACTTGTTCTCGTTGTCGTGGACTATTTTCTGGTAAATCGTGGCATTTTGGAAATCTATAGTATACACATGCAGTACAACATTAAGTACCCCTATACTGTAGCTTAAACAGCCTTGTAATGGTACTCGTAAACTTTGCTAGCGGGAAATCCTGGTATACTCGAACTCATGAATTATGTTATATGCTTGTCCTGTAAGTCTATTAAATTTTCAAATCCTTCCCCATCACTTGCATGCATGGTGACCATAACAGCTTCAGGATCGGTAGGGGCTCTGACACTAGCGTGCCGTGTGCAAAACTTATATAAGGTTGTCATGGAAATGTTAATATTGTAGCGTTTTCTTGCAAAGTTGGAACAAGTCACCTCAATTTTGAATAGTATTCTTTAATTGTTCTTTCACTTCTTCTTTTTTTTTGTCTGAACTTGGAGAAAGATAAAAGAAATTAAAAAAAAATTGGAGACTCGAGAATTTGTTGAAAGTACGAACGAGGACTAAAAGCAGACACTATAATTGTTAGCAAGAAATAAAGAAAGATACTTTATTTTTCAGTTCTTTACTTTATTCGTCATTTATGCAGTTACAAATTGATAGGATATGCATGAAATCTAGAATTTCCATCCTGATACAACATAGATTCATCATTGTTGCGTTGCGTTGACAGAATCTGCAGTGGTAAAAGTACATGGTGGTTAAAGGAAATTTTAATTATAAATCGTATCTGTTAATATAATGAATACACTCGAATTGTTCACAGAGCGATGAACTTAGGGGAAATCCACTTGCTAGCGAAAACTTGCAATAAGTTTGTGAGATAGAAGATGTAGATTAGGATTAAATCATTAATAACTCGCTCTTCTGAAAGGAGACATAACTCCCTCATCTTTCGCTTATACGGCAGAGATTTTTGTGTGTGATGAAAAAAAAACGGTTCTTAAACTCTTTAACAGCTAAGAAAATCTCATTACATTTTAGGAGATGTCCTAGTTTAAATATCGTCTTTGGGAGGAGCCATTTTATAAATCTGTGATGTCATGAAAGTGGCATACCACTAAAATATGAAACCGTTTACTCTCACTTTGCCTTTCTTTCCATATTGTCAAGGTTAGGATGTTAACAGTGTTGGCAATGAAACGAATGCTTTCATTTAGGTCATGCTTATAGAGGCTCAAAATGTTAGATTCAGCATTTTGCACAACCCATCTCCATTACAGAAGATAAACAATATGATAAATAAAGAAACAATAAGTATAAAGAAAGAAAGAAAGAAAGACAGAAAAATAAGCACACACGTGCGACTCGATGATGTCATATTTTGGACTTGATCAAGTCGTCATCCTTAAGTGTTAGGGAACATTATATCTGCTATATCTCTAAAATAGATTAAGATTTTTTTCTTAGCTGTTTGCGGAAGCTGTTCATGGCTGTTATCTCTAAATCACAAAGACCAATTAACAATGGAATGGTAATTTGCGTGAATATGCCATTTGTCAAAGTCGTCAGTTTTATTTGTGGGTATGATTCAATTATTGTGAATATTATACAAGGGTTATACATTGTCAAATCTAGAAATATAGAAATGCATGCAATTTATTGAACATTTACGAACGTTATACGTATTTACAATTCCGCCAAATCGGCGTCATTTTCTCCCGCAGTGAGATTTACAGATGGTCTAAATTCACTTTCCGTCGTCGGTGTTACTTTCATCATTGCAGGTTGAGTTATTGTCCTTCCAGTACAGCGACAATCTGTGACCCTCCTCAGTCGACGAGTCCGTTCTCCTTCCTCACAATTAAACGTTATAGTCTGTTCTTCTTCCCCAATCGATTGACATGAACTGGTCGAGTTGAATCCGTTTCGAAGAATAGCACAATCATCGCCGAACCACTCCGGTATAGAATTCACCGCAACACTGCGACAGTTTCCCGCGCAGAAGGTAAAGTTTATGTGAGTTGCTTGGCAACCTGGTAAAGACACCGTTAAATCCATGACCGTCACCTGACAGCCACCTTCCGGATCGAGGTCAAAAGATGGACATCGAGATCGAAAACGGCCTCTGATGAGGTTTAGGACCCTCTCTCTTTCATTAGACGCCATTGTAAAATGTTTTGATCTGCTAATTTGTTCTTCAAGAAATGGTCTCTGATGCCCTATCCGGCGAGCTAGACTGAATTCCAATATCGTCACCAGGACAACACAAAGCAACGCCAATTTGTTCAAAGTTGAAAAGGAAAACATCTCTCTATCTATATGGTTAGTATCTGCAATGATAACAACAAACGAAAATATTAACAGATATATAGCCTGATATGATATCTTATAAGGTGCACATAAAAAAAATAGTTCCTACACATGGCACCTTCTTAACGAGCATATACGTTTTAAATCGTAAAACGCACTTTTAACAAATATTACAATTTTTTGGCAGATGAAGCGTTGTGGTTGGGGGAAGGGGACAGGGGGGGGGGGGGTTGCTGATAGAACATGCAGTTTGATTTACACCTATGCATATACTATCATATCGGAAGCCATTGTACAATTAGGTAGAGTTACAACAGTTATAAATACAGTGGGTCAATCAAGAGACAGGCCCAGATGTACACGAACTACTTATACATGCCATCGCAACAATTTGACAAATTTTGTCAAAATGTTTAGTAAAGAACACTTTGTATCATGCAATTAAATTAAGTTAACACATATCTCCTGAGCGTGCTGTCAGGTTTTGGTCGACAATTTGATACTGTAATTGTTGTCGGAATGGCATGTTAGTATGACATGAAAAAGTCAACGAATATACTTTCTATGACGTGTTATCAAGTTTGAGTAAATGACACAGCATTTCGACAATTTGATATAGTTTCTGGTGGAGAATAATTTCGTTCCTTAAATATTTGAAATTCCAGCAAATCTATACCAAAACTGTACCTGTTATATTTGTCTGAGTATGTAGTATACACTGCCTGTTTAGATTAAGTCTGTATGCATAGAATCAATATAAACACATATAGAACCCCTTTCAAATAAACCACCTGCAGTTCGCGCCGATCTAGAATTTACGAAACCCTATATAGATAACATGTACCAGCATGAATCACCTTGCACCTACTATAAACATTAAAAGGGATTTCTGCGCCCGAGACCAAGCAAAGACATGATCTAGATCCTTCTGGAATAAATCAACAATACTCTCTAGCGTCCATCAGCGTACTTCTTCAATCTATACTAGAAAAAAACTTTTTTGCATCAAGCAACGAACCATACGGCCTAAAATAAACACCAATAGAGATCTCCCGATACGCAGATGCATAACCATCATAACAAACAACCCTGTTTTCCTATCAGAAAGTGGTAACTATTATTAAACTTATATATTTATTTAAACTATGGTCAAACAAGCGCATTCTTTGATCCGATGCAAAGGGGAACCATGGAAACGTAAATATATTCATAGTGTGTTGAGCCATTCATGTTAATATTCATGAACTTGTGCACAAAAAAAGGAAGAGGAATTATGTGTTGACTGACGCGGCAACATATGAAGGAAGGTACCCGGAATCAGTTTTCATATTGCTAAAGTATATTTAGTGACATCGTATAGAAACAGATACATGCATGAATATTAATGAGGTCAAATTTTATGATCTCATAAGCATGTAAATACTGTACTTACATTGTATTAACCAAGTACATAAACATAAAGGTAATGAGACATATTATTTCAAAGATATCTGATTAAGAATCTTATGTTCACTTATTTATATTCATGATATGCACCCCCCAAAACAACACGGTTGATTGTTTGAGTGTAGTGTGACAAACCTAATCTGTCAAAGATGAAATCATGGAACTTTGGTTCTTGTCCTGTGTTTAAAAGCCATTTCTTGCAATTTGATGAATATTAATGATATGGAAATATGCTTATTCTGTACCAACATCACCATACTAGCATGAACCAAATTTTACGTTAAGCCCTGTCAATTCATGAATATTCCAGTATGGGACACAAAAAACAATTTACTCATCAAAGGGCATCTACCTACTAAGTGCGACATTGATTCAACTTGTGGTCGTTGAGATATCATGCCGTTTTCAAGCTGTTTTTAACAATTTCCCATAAAGCCCCACCCATCATGAATATTAATGAGGTAAAATTTGTTGTTGCAAAGAACATGTACAGTATGTGTAGTTACCCCGCCATATTAAGTATAAACTAAATCGGACCACATGCAGCTGCAGAGATATTGACTTTTTAAGAATTTAATGGTAAGCACTTGGCCACTCATTAATATTCATGAGATGGGAACCAAAAACAATATGGCACATCTACTCATCATCTACCTAACAAGTCATCTCTACGTAAGGCAAGGAAAGAAGGAGATCAGTTGAAAGGAAATGACACCGTTATCCTGATAACTTTCACACAAACAAATGGATAAACTGCTCAGAAATATTGCCAACCAACACAAATTTCTCAAGTACAAGCACCGCTTCAGGGCTCACGAGAATGGGGTAGGGGTAGTGTGGAGGTGCCCCTTCCTCATCATCAAACCTTATTCGGAATCGTTGGTTTATATAGTTGCATTTGACACATTTGAATTTTTAGAATTCGCAACCGCTCTATAATGAAGTCAATATTTATGTTTGAATACATTGCTTAACGTCCATCTATTAATAAACGTCTAGGGTATACCGCAGTACAGAAATAGTATGGTTCACCTAAAGTTCGTTTATAGTATAAAGGAACTCTACGTATATACGGCTCTGGGTTTACCGCCGTAACAGCGCACATATTAAGCGTACAGACACATATGAACGGGGGTGGGGCGGGGGGGGGGGTAGAAAATGATGGCTTGTTTAGATGACGGTTGATTACGATTCGTATTGGACATTATATCACCTCATAATATGTTCGATAAATATCTGACATAATATCGATATAGCCTATATTGCGTAACTGAAACTTTCTTGCAAAATAGAGATGTTTCAATTCTTAATCCGAAACTGACGATAATTTTCCACATACGACCAACATCTACGAAACCATTTAAAGTCGACATAAGAAAGAAGAGAGAAAACAATTGGAGCCCGTTACAACCCCCCCCCCCCCCTCCCTATCCCTCTCCTTCGCCCATCTCCCTCTTCTCACTATAACAGAGAGAAAGGAACAATGGAAAAAATTGTGAAGTTAATTTCGTAAGTTTATCACAGAGTATAAGAAGGTACGGGGGTGTTGGGAGTTGCTAGTTAGTTACATTCTGAAGCTATAAGATGGCGGAAAAAAAATTATGTAGCGGTAAGCCTATAGAAGTTATAACGAAATTGTATAAAGTTAAAGAAGACTAGAAAGAAAAAAGAAAGAAAGCAAGAATGAACGGAATTACCTGAAGGTTGATTTGTTCAGCGAAAATCTTCAATGTAAATTATGACAGCTGTTGAAGACGTAGAATGCGTTGAATTAAAGTGAAGGTAAATGATAGAAACAACCGCCTTTTATCATAAAATATAACAGTCTTAGATTTTAGTCGAACCATTTATGTATTTCTTTAATAACCGTTGCAAGAGTAAATAGCAATAAATATGTACACGACTGACAGAATCAACAACACCAGCATCATATCTTTGCAAGCGCCGGTTAAATTCGACGCATTTATCTTGTTTATTGTTTGAATAATGTTATTAACTCAATTCATAAATCAATCAATCAACCATTTACACTTTCAAGTGATGTTCGTTGACCCAAAACGTGGGGCCAAGACTGAGCACGATCCATGGTTGTGTAATTGGAAAACTGTGTAACGTCGTCCCAAAGTAAACAGATTGTAGATTGGATGCGTGTTAGTCACGTGGAAGTATAGACACATAAATTCTTCAGTGATATGTCATCTCTTCTTTTCAATTCGGAAAAAGTTAATGAACGCCAAAATAATACAGGGGGATTACTCCCCTTCTCGAGTTGGACACAGGAGGGGTAGGGAATGGTGTACCCTTTTCAGCTTATCATAAACGAATGAAAAGTATTTAATAGCCGTACTATACTTTATTCAGGAGATGATTCTTCAAGATCCCCGCCCGTACATGACGAGTTGGCCTTGAATATCCCATGGCCACTCACTTCTTTATGAAATCCTTGATCCTTCCCTCAGAAATATGTAAGGCCCAATCGGTGACTTCAATGGCCGCATCACCTGTCTATCCAGTGCCCAGTACGTTTTTTGGCCTCATTTCAAGTCCTACTTTTTCTGCCCAGAGTGTGTTCGACCCTGTTTAATATCGGTCAGACACATTCCTGTGAAAAAGATCTTGCGGAACAAAAAAATCCAATTGTTACCGCCTACCCTGCCCCCCCCCCCCCTCCTGCCCTAACCTTGTAAATTCTTCCCCAGTAATTTGTTTTCAATTATGGAATGAATAACGCGTTGAATCCTTGGTTGAATCACAACACAACTTCATCACAGCTGGGTGAAAACAAATCCAACCGACGTTAAATGGGACGTGGAACTTGATGACAAAAGTTGTCAATACCGCACTAAAATAAAGCATTTCTTGAACCGAATATCTTCCCTGCATCGAGAGGTATTTTCATAAGGGTCTTAAATTTGAAAATTAGTTTTTCATATTTTTACAACAAGGACAATTATTGCATGAATTGCCGTGACATTTACATTAAACGTCATTGTAGTATAAGTCCTCTAAGCTTAACTGTGGGTACCAATTTCACGACGGTAGATACTATGCGATACCGCCATACTATATGAGTTGAACTTAATTCAGTAGGCTTCTGTTATTGGTAAGTCATGTAAGGCCTACTGAAGTACGATCCTGCTTTCCAGGATGGACTAATTTCTTGTAGAATTAACGTTATTTCACTTCCTTGTCCATTGTTTGGATATGTATCGTACACAGGTTCATGCAAAAATGAAGTTAGACACTGGACATAGCATCTTGAATTACTTTGAATTGTGATTTTAATGTTTCAGATTTCTCTGTCTTGAATATGGAATGTGCACCTCTTTGATAACGGATGTGATAGGCTATATATTTTAGATGTAGTGATGGAGGGATGCTTTAAGCTGCATTAAATATTGAAAAATGCTACTTTTGCAACCAAATAATTAAGCTATCCTATTAACCAGTTGCTGCTACTGTCCTTCTGTATTTATTACATTTTACAGTGTACAAAACTTGGCTCATCATGTTACCAGGATCCTCAAATCTTGGCAGGGTTAGCCAAACAAGGTAAACCGTATTCATGAGTTTTTTTTCTGTGTTTTACAGTAGAAGCAACTTGTTGGATTTGATTGAGTAGATCCTTTGATACTCTTTACTGCTTAAGTATGATTACAATCAAAGTTCATCAGCATGACTAGTGAAAGTCTCATTTCAAACATTGAAGTAAATTAAAAGTTTGAAAAGGTGTGACTTCCATTTGCATGTGATGTACAATAGGAATGAAAATCGTAGGAAGAAACTATAAAAAGTGACTGTGTGATGACAGTTATGGAATCAAATTTAATTAGTGATTACTTGCCAATTAACATAGATTTGGTGCTTAAATGCTAAAACGATGTCTTCATCTGATCGATTGCATTCTCCTACGTACGTAAGGAATGAAAGGTGTGTTTGGTTAAAGTGAGGGAGTTTCTTATTTCTTATATTTACTTTCTATTTTTTTTTCTTTTGCAGCTTAGTTCCATTTATACTTCTACTCCTTACCAGTAAGGCAATGCGCTCCTTTGGAATTTTTCTCATCTATGACCTCTTGAAGTTTGTACATCTTGTAATATTTGTTTTCATTATCAAAGCAGGGTAAGACAATCTTCTTTTGTAATTTTCAAAGCATTTCTGTTTGGTGAGGTTTGTGTTTGCCTGATTCAGATATTTCTCAAGTGGGTGTGAGAGGGGGGGGTTGGGGGGTTGGGGAAAGACTGATTCATTGGGATACAGGTAAATCTTGGGGGGACAGGACTGGTTATTTCCTTTTAAGAAATTTTGGCTTGCTGTCTGCTGTGAAGTCAGTTGGAATAATGATTATAAAAGAAGAAATTTCAAATATCAATTGTTGAAGGGACAATATGATCTTGATGTTGGTTTAAGTTATAAGTATTCAAATTTCATTACAAATTATTGTGTGTTTTAATTAGCTTTAATAAACATTTTTAAATTAAACACATATGATCATTTGAGTGTATATCTTTGAGGGTCAGATGCCATTTTGCACCGTACATTCACTCAGCAAAGCCAACATATCTGTGTAAAACTGTTTTTTTTTCCCATACCATTTGATGAGAGAAGATACATATTTAAATCAAATTCTAAGATTCAAATGAGATGTAGTAGACGTATTATACGTACCATTATTTACGTACAACTCAAAATCTTTTCATCTTGCAGGTCCACGGGGTTACTTGTGGTCACCCAGAAACCATTTACCAGCGGTAAAAGAATCACAAAGCATCAAGTAAGAGACGAGGGGTGGATGACATGTGTGGCCAACAGTTAGTTGGACATAACTGGTGCTAATCATCTGGGAAAATAAGATTTAAATGTGTATTGCAAAGAAAGTCTACAAAGCTGCAACCTGCATGACTTAACATTTCATGGCATATTTAGCATAGCTACGCAAACCCACAGGGTATAATTTATCCAGTTACATATTGCAAATTGCTATAGAAATGCAAAGATTTATGGCAGTGTTGTACGCAGGAGCCATAGTACCTTATAGGCCACAAAATTCTGAGACTCTTCAAAACTGCTACACGAAATTGGAGCACTAAATCGTTCTCTGACACATACATTACATTTTCAATTTACGACATTTGACTTGTAATTTAACAATCTAGCAACTGTTTCCACAAACTTCTCTGATATGTTTGAAGAAATACTTTAGATAAATGCTATGTGTTTTCTTATGTTATGGTTTTGTAAATAAAGTTTTTATTACATTTAACCCTGCAAAGTAATTAAAGCAGAAAAAATCTATATATAATTACCATAAAAGCTATAATTAATTAAAAACTATAATTACTTAAAAATTAATTACTTAAAAATTTGGCAACGAATGTGAGCTTGGGGCCTGTTGGTTTGACATCAACTGAGTGCTAGATTTGCACTGATGGTAATAATCCTTCTCATTTGGGGCAATCAGCAATGAAATCATTTTAGACATGTGATATTTATAGAATTGTATTTGGTTTCATTTGCCAATAAAACTTCAACAAAGGTCAGACTTGCATTCTTCTGTAATAAAACATAGGAGGTGTTCATGATAGAGAGGTTGCCTCCTTTAGTGGGTTGTTTCATCAGTAGCATATTCACGAAGGACAAACATGTCCTTTCCCCCCCCCCCCTCATTCAAATAGCAAACGGCAGGGGGGAGGAATGAAACCTCCCATTTAGGTGAAAAATAAGGAGACAAATGATCAGAAAGTTATTTATGTCCTTTGAACAATATTCTGTTAATATTGTTATTAAATGTTTGATGTCATTTTAGATGGGTAAATTCATGTTTACAAAGACTAAAGTTGCTTCTGTATGTAATTTTAGTGCCAGCTGTGTGAATATTTATTCTCATATGAATTGTTTATATTATATATATATGTAAGTGATCATAAGGTGCCCCTTTTCATGTATTTGACACATTACTAGAATACATCCTGAAATTCTAATTGAATTTAGTTGACATTGGAACGTGCTTTTAATCCAGAGTAATTTACAATACACTCACTTTTTATGCATTGTTAGGTTAAGTGAAGATTTGCAAATTTGATGTCAGTTCTATCAGTTTCCCCCGAATAAGTTTAGGCTTTCATAACATGGAGTACACTCCATGTTGTTAATTATGTTATATATTAAAACCAGTGCAAACTGAAAACAATAATTTGAAATGCCAAACATTGAGAATAGAACCACCCAAAGTGATTTTTCCTCAGTAACTTGATTTGTTTTCCTCACTACAGTGGATGCGTATAATAAGACACGCTCTCGGAGCAACCCTGATTACTCTCCTGTGGTTATTTGGTCTAACTCTCTGTGGTCCTTTAAGGTAAGTTTAAAGCAGTATATTAAGTATATTTACCTCAATTCCTTGGATGCGTATAATAAGACACGCTCTCGGAGCAACCCTGATTACTCTCCTGTGGTTATTTGGTCTAACTCTCTGTGGTCCTTTAAGGTAAGTTTAAAGCAGTTTATTAAGTATATTTACCTCAATTCCTTGGATGCCTATAATAAGACATGCTCTTGGAGCAACCCTGATTACTCTCCTGTGGCTATTTGGTCTAACTCTCTGTGGTCCTTTAAGGTAAGTTTAAAGCAGTATATTAAGTATATTTACCTCAATTCCTTGGATGCGTATAATTAGACAAGCTCTGGGAGCAACCCTGATTACTCTCTGGTTATTTGGTCTAACTCAATATGGTTCGTTAAGGTTTAAAGCAGTTTACTAAGTTTAAAGTGTAACATTAGCCTTACAACTTGTTATTCCATTTTAATGTAATGTTGAGTTTTTCTGAGTTCTCACATTTTCTCTAAAGAAGATTCTTATTGGCTACAAGGCACCTCATTGGTTGCCAAGGAAAGCTGACAATAATTTTATGAGTATCACATTTTGCTTTATAATGTGATCAAATCCAGAGAGAAAAAAAAAACATGCCACCATCAAACAGGAAATTAAACAGATGTGTAGATCAAAGATGATGTTTGGGTCCTGGTGTCTCCTTCAAGCTTTGTATTTATTACATTTCATTCTGTTTTGATAAGATCCTGTGAAGTCGTCCTGTTAGTCAAAACCAGTACTAATATATCGTCTGAAGCACAAACATTTACCAAGAACATTCCAACATTGTTTCTTGGTTTCGATGATAATTGTAACCTTTGCATTCATGATGGTGTCTGTGTGTGTGCGTTTGTGATGCCTAGCTTCTAAACACGATATCTGAAGAAGGGAAGGTCGGACTAATTTCATATTGGTTGTGTAGAAGTACCACATTGAGTACAAGATGCCCATTGTTTTTTGTGGAGGTCAAAATGTGAAACCATGTTTTACACAATATCTGTCATTGTAAATTTATTGTTTGTCACATCACACTGCTTTTCACTGTATTACTAAGATCAAGTATGTTGTACACCCTCACTATACATTACATCAGATTCATGAAGAAACTGCTCATGTTACATCATCGAAACGGCAATGCATTTTTGCATTCTGGTTTGTTTTTTTCCCCCTCTTGAAAGTTGTCATATTTTTGTTACTTTGGAAGACCTTTTTGAACTATTTCATTACATATTTTTCTCTTTGTTTTGCAGAGGAGTGTTGCTCTTTGAACATTCTGATGTGGTGGTTGGTGGTTTCGTAGCCGTAGTATTCACAAGCAGAGGTGTCAGTCCTGCTAGGGTATGTCTAATGAATGTTACATTGAATGTTTTAGTAACATGGTTTAAGTAGTAGACATATCAATTTTTTACTTTTATGCTTTACCGGTACTTTTTATAAGTTTTTTTATCTAATATTTATTAGTTTATACTGTTATATTGTATGGTAGATCGTCTGTAAAGCGCACAGATGCATCTTGCGTAGTGCGCTATACAAGAATATATTTGCATTACATAACATTACATTTAAGTTGGTACGGTAACATTCATTTTCATTCATTCATCTTATTCCAGTATTAGTGTACAGAAAATTTATAAATAGGATTAAAGAAAGAATTATAACAATTAACAACAACAAAACACACACAAGACTATTTAACATCAGTTGTCTTTTTATAACGCAGGAATCTTTCTTTGGTAAAACAGTGCAACAAGACAATTTCAAGTTGAAGGGGTATAGAAACTTGTTTAAATATGCAGAAATATTTACATTTACATTATGATACATCGAACACTAAATTATGTTATACTTACAAATTAGCAGAGGTAGATGTGCATTACAAATATTGATGGTGATTGCTTTATAATCAATGTCATATATATCATGCATTCTAGTATAATTAAGTTGAAACCTACTTATTCAGAGAGAGGGAGCTCGGTCTGAACCAAGTATTATCATTGTTATGGTATATTTAGTAGATTGTGTATCATAGATTCAAGAGTCACTTAAAATGTACTGTGTAGTTACTGCATAAACTACTCTAATACAAAGTGGAAGTGATGTAAGTGTCTACTTATTACTATTACTCAATACTCCGGTTTAGTCAGTGATTTTCTCTCTTTCAGCATGTTTTACAATTTACATTTATTTTGTGGAATTAACTGTTTCTTTTTCGGAGGGAGAAATTTTAATCACAGTTAGTCCGTAAAGGAAGAAATATAAATTATTAATGGTGGCATTTCAATGAATCGTCAGATGGATTTTCTTTCATTTTTTCCCCTCTCATATCTGTATTATTTTCCAGACGAGAGCAGCCGTCATGTTTTTTATCGCTATATTGTCCCTGCTGCTCTTTGATGTCGACCTGCAACCGACGGGAGAAGAACATCGTATCCTTTTTGTATTGGAACTAAATAAAAAGATGAATTTAGGCACAAAATTCAATTCTGTATGTTGTATGACCACTTTCTCAAATACTGAGGTAGGCAAAGGCACCCCATTTGACATCACTGCAGAGCAGTTGTAACGAACAAAGTTGTCTCCAAACCAAGTGAAGAACAGAAACAAACCCTTTTGCCAAGTTCACAAACTAGAAATACCAAAATCCAGGGAAGACTCCCCACATCACCACTGCACTGCAGCGAGTTTTGAATAGAATCCAGCTCCTGGTGGAATTTTGATCCTGGAACCTAAGGATTGTGAGGCGGACACTCTAACCGCTGAACCAAGCCTTTGCCCTTCTATTATACTTCTATTCCTCTTCTAATCTTTGAAAAATTATGCTATAAACATGTCAGGCTTATCAATTAAAGTGGCTGGAAAATGTAGTCTAACACACAAACCAGTAGCTTTAGTCAGTTCTTTAGATGCAATGCAAAATGCTAGGAAAACTATAAGACCTTTACGGCCCAAAAAACACGGTCATGATTCATGGCAAGTCTGGCAATGACAAATGGTGTTGACTGTCATTAAAGGATGGTCTGTTGTTCATATGAAGTTAAAAACAACATGTTTTTGGGTGATTAATTTGAATCTATCAAATACAATGGATTTACATTAATGTTAACTGGATTAACAGCCTGCATTACTAAATTATTCAAGCTTCCCTTTCATTTTTTTTGAGCCGTCCCCAAAGATGCAGTGAACACAATTAGAAGAATAAAAAAGAAAGGTGGTATTTTGGGTATATATATGAAGAAAGCAAACCTTATAATATTTTATGTTGGAAATTTTCACCAAGAGGGACAATAAATTATACAGTCAGTTCATTAGCACAGCTTGCAGTCATTGGGAGCTTCACCACTTTGGTTTCTTGTTTTAGATTGGACTTTCTTCTCTTAGATTGGACTTTTCTTGCTTTAGATGCCCATGTTCATATATCATTGTAGTTTTTGCCAATATATGTATCAACCTTGTGAAAATTTAGGTAGGATGGGTACTTTAAAAGTCAGGTTTTGTTTGCAGTTGATTTCGAGGCATTCTCTTCATGGAATTATTTCCTCAAATCCCACCGCATTGTAGTTCATTAACTAGGAGTAGTTAAAGCTTTACTTCCAAGTAGTGAAGTAAAATTTGTAAATTTTGCAAGTGACTATCGATTAATAATCATGATTATTAATAAAGTTTCTTTCGAAGAAAGACTGAAATGCAAAATGGTGCCATATGCATGGGCGGCGATCCGTACTTCCGAGTGGGGGGGGGGGATATGACCTTGTTGACTATCTAAGCGTAGCGCCACCATGGGTTGGCGCGAAGCGTACAAGAAAATTTTGGGATTAACAAACCCTCTAGATGGCGGGAAACGGCACTTCCCGAGGTTTCCAAGCGGCATATACCCAACTTTAATATAGGGATGTCATGTCCGAAATATCTCATAATCAGGATCCAAAATACCTTTTTTTTAATTTCGGGTGTTATTTTGGGAAAATTGCCCCTGTCAATCTTGTTTCAGACGCAACTTTAGAATGTTCGAGAGCTCTTTTATATTATTCGATGAAGAAAATGGCCTCATGCAGGCTATTATAGGCCTATACACATGCAATACACAATTACACATAGTTACATTCCTAGGTACTGATTGCTAGGGCATCCAGGTGAAACGTGTATTAAGCATTACCCTGGTAACATGAGATTCTCAGCTGTTCGAGGGAACATGTACGTGTGTAGGCCTACTATAGGGCCTATATGAATACTATGAGGGTGCATATATGTACTATATCAATACCGTGGGCGCAATAATACATTTTGTTGTTATAGGGCCAATGAAGCCTACAGTCAACTATTCTTGCTTTATAAAGACGCTTTATTTGAAAAGATCGCACTGCGTTTATGGTAGGCGAGAAATGAAGCTAAAAAAGAGCCGTACATTAACGATGATGCATAAATGTAGGCATGAAAATATTCTTATCCCTGGCATTTGGTGGGGGGGATATGGTGTATTACATCCCCTCCACCCATTTTCATGGGGGGATATATCCCCCTTCCCCCCCCCCAGGATCGCCGCCCATGGCCATATGTGATCCATTTTTCGACCTTAATAATAAGCAACATTTCCAGTAAATATGGACACAAAATGCACAATTTAGTATGGCTGGCATGTCACTTAGTGTTTATAGTGATAATACAAACACAATTACCATCTATGTTTCTAAAACTATTATGCCGCCGAACTTCGCCAGAACCTTTTGTTGGCAAACAAAAAATAAAGCATACGGGAGGGGGGGGGGGTTGAGCGATCACCGACATCTCACTTAAAGGTCGTCATCAATTTTTTTATTTTTTTTTGCTAAACTTTTCTTTTTTTTGGTGACGGCCAATAGGGGGGGCGTGCGCCTGTTGCGCCCCCCCTGGATACGCCCCTGAATATTTGAGGGTAAACTTGGTTCGATCCACTTGCAATCTCATCTCGAGTATCTTCTCGACGGTTGTGGCAAAGCTATGACCCATCTCATAAAGGTTCGTTAAATAAGAACCGTTTTATAACAAACTTTTATTCAATGCTTTAGCATCCTTGACTCACACTTTCAGCCGAAGGTCCTCACAAGAGTGCTTTGACTCATCTTTTCTACCAAGCCGTTTCGTGGCTTGGAGTCTCCGATCATAAGGTAAAAGATTTATTATTTCAGTGGTCTGATTTGAGTAGGTTGTCAGTAGATGATAGAGCACTCCTTAAAGTCAGTAGTCATAGTTGGAGTCCCAAATTGGAGTCACCTCACATTAATTTTGAATTTATAATCGTATTAATGTGAAGTACAACTGACATTGTTATCTTTCATCTTACAGAAACAACGTATCTTTCTTCGATGGTTTCCATATATTTTACACAAACTTTTAATTATGTTCCTTTTTTGATACTGTCATCATTGTGTATTCTATTGAATCAGAATAGTTGCTCTCTGTTTTGTATTTAATTTCAGCAAATGTGTCAGAATGTCCTCATAATCAGCTTGATGGATATGCACTCTGTCAGCCTTTAAGCTTGTCTGAGCTTTCTTCAATTTTTTTTCATTTATTTTTTCCAAACTTCTGGAGTAATTAACTTAATAAGTTAGTGGCTTAGGAAAAAAAAAGTAAAGCGGAAAGGCTGTATTGCTGGTTTTCCTTTTCAAACATTTGCAGTTGTATTTCTTAACTTTTATTAGTTATTAAAGAAAAAGACCCGAGTAGGATGGAAAGCTGAAAACCTCTATTCTGGTCACGATTTACTCCATTGATTGGCTTGATACTTGATTGATTTGATTGAAGCGATACTGCGTATTTTATCATAAACACAGCGACGAATGTGTGTCCTATCAGCTTAGTGTATCCGAACATTACAATATCACTGTGAAATTCTGACCCTTCCCCCTCTCCCACTCAATTCACACCACTTACCCTCAGTATGCATTTAACAACAACAATAAAACATATGGTTTTAAGGGTCAATTAACTGTTTTTCACAACAACACAGAAATATAAAGACACTTATCCAGTGTTGCAAACACTTATCATTAGAAACAAACCAGGTTTAGATTGTGCCAGAAATGTTATGAGAAAGAAAAAAAAAACAGTTAATAACAAATTTCTATCACAACTAGATTTTCACCAGAGGTAATATATCTTTCCCATTTCCATCTTTGTTTCAGGGCGGTGTGCTTCTTCTGGTGCTAACTTTACTGCTGAGCGTGGCATTTAAAAACACGTCAAGGAAGTTATCGGTCGACGTCGGTGGGAGCAAGAGATTGCATGCCTTGTCCACTTTCGTCTCCTCACTTATGTTATTTCCTTGGGCGATGATACACCTGTTTATACATGAGGTTAGTTGGTGACTTGATGAATTAAAATGTTTAATTGTTCATTTTTAGTTTGTTATTATCTCTTGATACCAATCATAATTCTTTTGAAAGAATTGATATTTCACAGATCATCATCATCATTTGTATTATTATTGTTATTAGTGTTATTGGTATTATAACCAATTATCAATATTACCAATGGTATTATTAATTATTATTATTATTATTGGTATTATTTTTATTGTTTCTATTACTATTATTGTTATTGTTGTTATTATTTTTTATTTTTAATATTATTACTATAATTATTATCATTTACTAGAAACTATGACAAGCAAGCTACCTCAGTGTACCTTTAGAATGGTAAAACATCTTCCGCAAAGATCTCTATTCAGTTTGTAGAGTTTTTGGCATCATCCCTGCTGAATTATAACTTGTCTTCATCACAGAAAATAAATCAATCAATCAATCAATCCCACCCTATCCTGGTTTTTTCTTTCTCTCTCCTCAGCAAGGACCGTCAGCGTGGTGGCCACTCATCCTCCCACTCGCGTCCATCGTCCTGATAGTCTTCGTCTTGGATTTCTACGTTGAGTCTGTGTGTTCCAGCCGTCTGGAGTCGTATCGGACCGCCCGGTACTCCACATACGCCCTCTTGCTGTCAGCTGTCGGCTTCAGTTTTGTGTGGGGATCTAGTAGTCAGGTGCAGGGAGACTTTCAGACCACCGAACATGCCATTACAGGCGGAGTCATATTAGCTACGGCGTTGTTCCTGTTGGGTGAGTTTTCATAAGGTTCATTTGAAAGGAAGTAAATTCAAACTGTACGAAGGAGAAAGATTGAATATTATCGGGCATGTGAAGATACGGGGGGTTATGGTCCGTGTCGAATAAATCGCACGTTACCACCATCTTCATGTCATCCTACTCCAGTACCATTAATGTGTAACAATGTTATATATGCATCTTTAGCATTGTCCCTTATTTTGCATACAATTGGGGTTATTGTTGTTATTAAGATCAATGATAAACTAAGGAAACAGAAAGTTGATTTGAAGGCCATGTTCATATAAATTACTGACCACAGATGTGGTAAAAAATATGTTGAGGCACACATGGTAAGTTTCAATCCGCATCAAATAAATACTAAAATCTGTGATTTATTTCTGCAGCTACCCGAATACTAGGTCAACCAGCCGAGAGACAGGGCTCGGCAGGGAGCTTCGTCGGCTACACGAGAGCAGGCAGACCATTATATAACATCACCGGCGATGCGCTCCAAAAGACATCTCAGTCCCTAATGGCACTCTCCAAGAATATTCTCAGGCAGATCTTAGAGGAATATGACTCCAGACAAATCTTTTACTTCCTTTGTATAAATATGGTAAGTCTGACCGAGTGGTTCGTTTTTAAATTATTGAGTCTTTGCAGGATTGAGGATGTGAGATTCCTTCTTATAATATCTGACTGAGGGCTTAGAAGAATATTCCTGTGTCAAAAAAAAACAATTTGGACACTTGTATGAAAGAGGAAGAATAATTCTACAGTGTTTATACTGTAGTTGAAAATCGTATCTCGAGGTCTCTTTCTTAATAATAAAATTGACATTTGATATAGCGCAATTTCCATGAAAAATGCTCAAATGCGCTTTACAAAAATGTAAAAGTAGGCCTAGACTAATACTAATAATGAAAATAATAATCAAAGTTTACCCCCATAGACTTTTTTAAACATAGAGGATTTTATCTTAGCTTTAAATGTCTTAACAGAAGTGGACTGTCTGATTGTGATATCCATGTTGTTACATATACGAGGTGCAAACACAGAAAAGGCAGGTTCATTTAAATATCGAGAGATGTCGAACGAAGCTGTCTAGAAGGTCTATGATCGACATGTCCCGGATGTTGTTGAGATATATTGTTCAGTGCTTTGTAGACCATCAGCAAGACATTGAAATCAATACGCTAGATATGGTTGATTTGAGTGTAAATTATTTTGACATTAAAGCTATGAGGGCTCAGCTGTTGATGGATGCATTATGAATATTCATGAATTTGTAAAAATATGCACCTCCATAAACAAAATGCTTTTAGATAGTAGATTTTGACTTAAAGATGCCACCAGAATATACATTTCAGTAGATATTGTACAGTGCCTTTCATTTGCTAAGCTCTGCTTTTGGTATCCGGAAGTGAAAGTTAATTGTTGTGTTTTTGCAAATCTTAGAAATATGCATCTCCGTAAACAAAATGCTATTAGGTAGTGGATATTGACTTAAAGATGCCACCAGAATATACATTTAAGTAGATATTGTACAGTGTCTTTCACTTGATAAGCTCTGCTTTGGTATCCAGAAGTGAAAAGTTAATTGGTCTGTTTTTTCACTCTCAAAATGAAATTATCCATGCACACAGACAACTCTTTTTGGCCACCCTTGATATGATACCTTCAAGATAAATACATCGTGTTATTAACTATTTGAAGGAAAAAAACGTTGTGTAATTAACTATTTGAAAAAAAAAAATTTGCATCCTGAGGTAGGGATGATATTAACCTAGAAATGTAAAAATGTTGTTTTTTCCTTTTGCCTGACCACTCATATTTTATCTCTGTCCACTTTTGGCAGGCATTCACATTTGTTGAACTTATTTACGGTGTTTGGACCAATAGTTTGGGCCTCATATCTGATGGCTTCCATATGATGTTCGACTGCACTGCTTTAGTCTTTGGACTCACAGCTGCTGTCATGTCACACTGGAAAGCTACCAGAATCTTTTCATATGGGTGAGTTGTCACTTCCTTCCTCTCCCCTACCACCCCCCCCCCATCGTTGTTCCTTCCACGTTTACCTTCCCACTTGCCCCTTTCCCTCTCAAGTTCTCCCATCTTCCCTTTCCCCTTACAAACTTGTTTTATTATGTAGTCCAGTGTTGCTTTCCTTAAGAAAGTGCTCTAGCTTCCCCCAACCCCCCTCCAACCCCTCCCTCAACTCCTCCCCCTCCCTTCACCTCAAATAAAAAGACAAAAAAGGAAAGGTGAAAGTAGTGAAATATTCCGTTCAATAAAACACCTCTTCTCATTTGCAATAAAACCTCTCTCACCACCCAAATACACCTAATTAATTCACATCAGATCATCACAATTTCAAAAGACTCCATTGTTGGTTTTAAACAAACCTCAACTTTTCATAGCAGATGATCCTACCAAAACCAACTTTGCATAAATTGAGTTTTTCATAATTTTTGGCTAAACAGTTTTTGGCAGATTTGAGAACCTCTCATGGTGTATGAACGGTCCATTTCTGGTTCTCATTTGAGTCATTTGTATGTAAACTGATGTTTCTATTTCTAGACTTTAAAACAGTGATGGCAGATTTTGAGATTGTGAAGGATATGTTCCTGGTAGGGATTAGGGTTTGGGGTTTTACTCTTTAGAACCAATTGTTCTGTTTCTTTTAATTTAACAGTTACGGTAGAGTTGAGGTCCTCTCAGGGTTTGTGAATGGCCTTTTCCTGGTGGTCATCGGGGTATTTGTCTTCATCGCCGCAGTGGGACGGTTGCTGGACCCACCAGAAATCAATACCGACAGGCTATTAGTGAGTTTAAGTTTGAGTCATAGTTTCACAAATTCACAGAGGAATTCTTTGTCGAAAAAGCTTTATAAATCGGTAAAAGATGTTTAAAGATCTTTGTATTGTCACCTGATATGATTTGATAAGAAATGATTTTTGATAATAAATCCCAAGTCAAGTCTATTTACAAGATTATACTTCTATGCAATGGTTACCTGGCGGTTTCCATGCAACAGCTCCCATGCGACGGTTCCCATGCAACGGTTCCCGTGCAACGGTTCCCATGCAATGATTCCCATGCAACGATTCCCATGCAAAGGTTCCCATGCAGCAGTTCCCATGCAACGGTTCCCACAGAACAGTTACCTGTAAGTAACATGTTTTTGGATGATTCATCGCAAACAAATAATTTCTGCCAAACACAACAACTAAAATACAGTAGCCTTGTCGGTTAATACTGTTCTATTTGAACAAATGGATAGCTTGTGTTTTTCTAGCTGCCTGACAGAATTGTTTCAACTGTTTCATATCCATTGAAGATACATTACATGTCAGACAGATATGTTGTGGTGCAGATTGCTGTGATGTCGTGCATTATAAATGTTTATACAACACCTAATTGTATTCTGTTCATTTGATTGGTCAATTGCTCGTTGATTGCATGCAAAATCCGCTCTATTCCACTCTATGAAATAGAACCATGGGTTATACTTTTTTGGTAGCGCTTTTTTCAATGGTAAGAGAGCATAGAAACCTGTCTGTTCAAAGCAATCTGTTGCATGAGTGCATTTTACCCATCTTAATATAATATGTTGTATAAAACAATAATGAATGGTTTCCATTCGTGCAGTAGTGCAAATATTTCATGAGTTGAAAGATGTAATTTGTTCCATTCAACTCTGCTGCGCCTCATTGAATGGAACAAATTACATCTTTCAACTCATGAAATATTTGCACTATTGCACTCATAACCATTCATTATTTGTATAATACGAAATATACATCATCATAAGTAAACACTGCAATTGGTTAAGATATGGAGTTTCTGTATGAGGTAGTCCCCAAACACTTCTTCTCTATACATTAGCAAACAAAGGTAATGTTTACCAGAAATGCAAAATTGTGGTAGTTACCATTCAACGGTCTTATAGGTGTCGCAAAATAAAACATAATTGCATAATGCAACAGTAACGCTGGAGGGAGTTGCATAATGTAACACCCAAAGTGTTGCATAATGTAACACCGAAGCGTGCAGCATAATGTAACGCCGAAGAGTGTCGCATAATGTAACGCCGAAGAGTGTCGCATAATTTAACGCCGAAGAGTGCTGCATAATGTAACACCGAAGCCTGCAGCATAATATAACACGGAAGGGTGCATCATAATATAACACGGAAGGGTGCAGCATAATGTAACGCCGAAGCGTGTTGCATAATGTAAAGCCGAAGAGTGTTGCATAATGTAACACCCAAGAGTGCTGCATTATGAATGGCTGAAGCGTGTTGCATAATGTAATGCCAAAGAGTGTTGCATAATGTAACACCCAAGAGTGTTGCATTATGTAACACCCAAGAGTGTTGCATTATTTAACACCCAAGCGCGCAGCATAATGTAACACCGAAAGAGTGCTGCATAATGTAACACCGAAGAGTGCTGCATAATGAATAGCAGAAGCGTGTTGCATAATGTAATGCCAAAGAGTGTTGCATATTGTAACACCGAAGAGTGTTGCATAATGTAACACTGAAGAGTGTTACATAATGTAACACCGAAGAGTGCTGCATAATGTAATGCCCAAGCGTTTTGCATAATGCAGGGATGTAAGTCTTCCGTATTTTTACGGAAATCCGGTTTTTTTTTTCCATTCCAATAAAGTTCCACAAAATTGTACGAATATCAAAGACACAACGCGGCAAAAATGCTTGGCCCGTTGCAGCAAGCTAACTTCAATTTTCACTCATCGATCAACCAAAATACCATTTCCTGTTACACATCGCATTGCACTGTACAACATTGTGCCATGTGAACATCGTTGCGTACGTGCGAACTTCAAATCGCCATAGCTCATTTCTGTCGTTGTAAAACCTTGCCTAATTCACGTTGATTGGACTGCTAATTAATATCTTCGTAACTGCTGGTGCTCGACATAAGTTTCGGAATTAACGCTTGTGATATTTGTGAGCGGCGGAAATCTACGGGATACGCATATGATAGTCGATATTCGTGATCGCATTCGAATGTGAGACTGTTTTATTCCAGAGTTCGCTGCGACGTACTCGTAACTTTGAGCTAGCCTAACATAGTAAGTATAGTCAGAACTAGGAGTAGGTTGTGTTAGCGCTAATACTTTTGAGCTAGCCTAACACAACGATAGTGTGTAAGTAGTCAGAGCTAGGAGTAGGATGTGTTAGGACGGCATCCACCCGGGGTCTCCGAATAGTTTTCCGGGGTTTTTTTGGGCTGCACTTACATCCCTGATAATGTAACTCTGAAGAGTGCTGCATAATGAATAGCAGAAGCGTATTGCATAATGTAATGCCAAAGAGTGTTGCATATTGTAACACCGAAGAGTGCTGCATAATCTAACACCGAAGCGTGCAGCATAATGTAACGCTGAAGAGTGCTGCATAATGTAATGCCGAAGAGTGTTGCATAATGTAACATGGAAGAGTGCTGCATAATGTAATGCCGAAACGAGTTGCATAATGTAACGCCCAAGAGTGTTGCATAATGTAACATGGAAGAGTGCTGCATAATGTAACGCCGAAGAGTGTTGCATAATGTAACGCCGAAGAGTGTTGCATAATATAAGGAAGAGTGCTGCATAATGTAACGCCCAAGAGTGTTGCATAACATGGAAGAGTGCTGCATAATGTAACACCGAAACGAGTTGCATAATGTAACGCCCAAGAGTGTTGCATAATGTAACACGGAAGAGTGTGTGGCTGCATCTACATGTTATCTAAATTATTTTCAACATTGATGTTGAATTATAAACTATTGCAGCTTTGTAGGTTGTTTCTTATGAAGTAAAATGTTTGTATATTTTTGTTTCCCTCAGACTGTTTCTATCGGTGGACTGTTGGTAAACTTGGTTGGTATTGTTGCATTCAGTGGATCTCAGCACCATGGACACTCACATGGATTGTCTAATAGCCACAGCCATGGAACCAGTAAACAGAAACATGGCCACGGCCACGGAGGAGGCCATGCTCATGGAGGAGGGGGCCACGGGCATGGAGGAGGCCATGCTCATGGAGGAGGGGGCCACGGCCACGGAGGAGGGAGCCATGCTCATGGAGGAGGGGGCCATGGGCACGGAGGCGGTGGACATGCAAGTGAAGGGGGCAAAGCGAAAAATAGGAACATGCAAGGTATTGATATATATTTTTACTAACTCATCCTTTGATACATCAACAGATGAACACTAAACAAGTTTCGCTAAAAAATTGTCATCAGAATTTGTTATCTAGATTTTGCAAGGTGCTTAGAAGTGTTACTTGATATTCAGTTGTGACATAGTTTGATACAACTAAAGAGGACAGTGCAGGGGTGATCACATGTTTCGGAATGTTTGTCTGTCAGTAATTACTCACTCAGTATTAAACCCTTTCAGTTTTTGAAAATAATAAGAAGGTGTGTTCTTAGTTTGAGTCATACTGATTATTTTTGGAGAAAATTAAACTTCTGTAAAGAAAGAAAGAAACAAAACAATTTCAGTCTTTGAAAACCGTCCCCTGTTATTGTGTTTGACAAACGACATGAAAATAGTTCAGTTTTATTGAAAATAATAGAAAGGTGTGTTCTTAGTTTGAGTCATACTGATTATTTTTGGAGAAATTTAAACTTCTGTAAAGAAAGAAAGAAACAGAACAATTTCAGTCATTGAAAACCGTCCCCTGTTATTGTGTTTGACAAACGACGTAAAAAATAGTTGTGGTTAGTTTTATGAGTCATCATTCTTTTAGGAGCTAGTTTCATATAATTGCAGTTAGGTTTAATTGCCATTTCTATTGAAGTTTTTTTCCAGATTATTATAGTTTGTTGTTGGGTTACCTTGGGAAGAGAACAATAGGGCATTGTGTGTGTGTGTGTCTGTGATATTTGTTTGGTTTTCTTTTGTTATAGCCGACTTTTTGGAATCATATGGTAACACCATTTGGTATCATTGTGGTATCATAGTGCATTTTAGTAGCAAATTCTCAACATATAGCTGGTGCTGATTCCCCCTATAAAAATTATTGTGTAAGTAGTGGGATGGTTTCTGGAAACTATTTATTTTGAAAATCTGGTTTTCAACATGGTTTCGCGAGAAGTCTTGGTACTAGGTCAATATAGTAGTTGTGTATTGTGTATGCCATAACTATAAAGGTCGTACTGTATGCATCGCACAGTAAAGAAGGGTTTTTAGTATGGTGGTTGATTTGCACTTTCTTCATTCTTCATACTTTGATTGTTCTGGTTGACAGACAGATTTTACTTTAAAAAAATCATTTTACTCTTCAGTGATAATTACTCATGACAATTATTTAACTCATAAGGTGGGAGGAATGGGGCTTTAAACCAAAATCATTACCCTTATTTTGTTATCATGAAAAGTAATATGAAGTAAGAAGGTATTTAAGTAGTTGATTTGTCAAACAGTGACAATATTTGCAGGAATATCAATAAACATACTGTACAAATCCATAAATCACAAGAAAATGGCTGACAAAATTAATGTCAAGATTTTTGAAATCCGGGGAATAGAAACAAGAAGGATCTGTGGGACCAAATTAATCACATTTTCTTTGTAAATAGAGTTTCTGGGTAAAGGAGACAAATCGGTTGATTATTAAATCAAAATAACTTTAAAATCATAAAAAACCATTGGGTACTTGTGTCTAGCCAGCAGAAACAGAACATTCATATTCTTGTTTTGTCATGTTTTGAGACCTCTCAGAAAAGTCTCATACTTCATGTAAAAGAACTGTGACTCTTTGGAAATGTCTGTTATGCAGTTGCTTTGAACAGTTCAGTTCAGAACAGTTTGGTTTGGTTTGATGCGGTTTGGTTTGGTTTGATTCGGTTTGGATTGATTCAGTTTGGTTTGATTTGGTTTGGTTTGATTAGGTATGGTTTGATTCGGTATGGTTTGATTTGGTTTGATGCGGTTTGGTCTGATGTGGTTTGGTTTGGTTTGATTCGGTATGGTTTGATTCGGTTTGGTTTGATTCGGTGTGGTCTGGTTCAGTTTGGTCTGATTTGGTTTGGTTTGGTCCGATTCGTTTTGGTTTAATGCGGTTTGGTTTGGTTTGATTCGGTTTGGTCTGATTAGGCTTGGTCTGATTCGGTTTGGTCTGATTTGGTTTGGTTTGGCTTGATTCAGTTTGGTTTGATTCGGTTTGGCTTTTTTCAGTTTGGTTTGATGCTGTTTGGTTTGATACAGTTTGGTTCACTTCAGAGGGGTACACTTAAGCTCAGTTCAGTTTATTTTCTTACCTGTAAATTTAAATCAATACAATGTTCTACCTGACAAGAAGTGCATACGACTGCCACTCGTATCCACAAAACTTGTTGATCAATGCTGGTGACCATAGTTACAAGACCAAAGTAAAAATACAAGCAAATAAGGTCACATGTAAGCAAAGTATTAAATTATTACATATATATTTCTTTCAGGTGTTTACCTTCATGTTCTTGCTGATACCATGGGCAGCGTCGGTGTCATCATCTCCTCGTTATTGATCGATCAGTTTGGAATATTGATCGCAGATCCTATCTGTTCCGTCTTCATCTCCGTGATGATTCTCCTTAGCGTCGTTCCATTACTCAAAGATACAGCGTCCATATTACTTCAGAGGACTCCCCCGGAGGTTGAACCCTGCCTCTCAGAGGGTTTCGCCATGGTGAGCCAGGAGATCTAATTTAGTGTTCAGATTTTGCTTTTATTGTGGGGAGGTTATGGACACAAATAACCTGCTGCACATCATGCTTTGTGTAGCATTTTGCTATGTGATACCTGATTACCTACTTCCAGCGTATGCTATAAACTGACTCACATTTTGCACCTATTGTCGTTATTATATTATTTCGGTATGATTATTTCGGTATGATCGCGAATGGTCACTTCAAACTGTAAAATATGACAAGGCTAAAGGAACATAGTGTTATCTCCTTTAATATTGAAACTGCCCCAGGGCTCAACAACAGCATAGACATTTGGACAATCAAACCCCAAAGTGATGGCCATATTGCCTCATTCCAAAGCAGCTAATATTTAGAGAGAAAAAATATAGAAAAAAAAAATCAGAATGAACAAGAATCATATGTTAACCTGAAATCTTTGTCTTTATTAAATCTTGGATTGTTAAGGCTATTGAATGTCCTTAGAACGTTTCGCCAAAACAGAAACCTTCCATCCACCAATTTTCTGCAGTCGTCGAGTTACTAACACTTGCGGGGCAAAAGAAACTTGGAAGCAGTCTATGGGTTTTCAGCTGCCATGGTGTTTAGAACCTGTATCAGTTACAGTCAAAGTAATGTAAAACGCACCAAATCGACTCAAATTTACGTTCGTTCGTTTGTTTTGCTACAGGTGCATTCGTTAGATGGCGTTTTATCCTATAGGAGACCACATTTCTGGACGCACGCCGGTTCAACCCTCGCTGGCACGGTACACCTGCAACTCCACCCAAATGCCAACGAACAGAGAATTTCCCAACAGGTCAGTCTTGTTATGTTATATGAAGTGTGTGCTAGTCAGTTTGGGGGGGGAGGGAGGGAGGGAGGGAGGGAGGGAGGGAGGGAGGGAGGGAGGGAGGGAGGGAGGGAGGGAGGGAGGGAGGGAGGGAGGGAGGGAGGGAGGGAGGGAGGGAGGGCAAGAGGGAGGGCAAGAGGGAGGGCAAGAGGGAGGGCAAGAGGGAGGGCAAGAGGGAGGGCAAGAGGGAGGGCAAGAGGGAGGGCAAGAGGGAGGGCAAGAGGGAGGGCAAGAGGGAGGGCAAGAGGGAGGGCAAGAGGGAGGGCAAGAGGGAGGGCAAGAGGGAGGGCAAGAGGGAGGGCAAGAGGGAGGGCAAGAGGGAGGGCAAGAGGGAGGGCAAGAGGGAGGGCAAGAGGGAGGGCAAGAGGGAGGGCAAGAGGGAGGGCAAGAGGGAGGGCAAGAGGGAGGGCAAGAGGGAGGGCAAGAGGGAGGGCAAGAGGGAGGGCAAGAGGGAGGGCAAGAGGGAGGGCAAGAGGGAGGGCAAGAGGGAGGGCAAGAGGGAGGGCAAGAGGGAGGGCAAGAGGGAGGGCAAGAGGGAGGGCAAGAGGGAGGGCAAGAGGGAGGGCAAGAGGGAGGGCAAGAGGGAGGGCAAGAGGGAGGGCAAGAGGGAGGGCAAGAGGGAGGGCAAGAGGGAGGGCAAGAGGGAGGGCAAGAGGGAGGGCAAGAGGGAGGGCAAGAGGGAGGGCAAGAGGGAGGGAGGGCAAGAGGGAGGGCAAGAGGGAGGGCAAGAGGGAGGGCAAGAGGGAGGGCAAGAGGGAGGGCAAGAGGGAGGGAGGGCAAGAGGGAGGGAGGGCAAGAGGGAGGGAGGGCAAGAGGGAGGGAGGGCAAGAGGGAGGGAGGGCAAGAGGGAGGGCAAGAGGGAGGGCAAGAGGGAGGGCAAGAGGGAGGGCAAGAGGGAGGGAGGGCAAGAGGGAGGGAGGGCAAGAGGGAGGGAGGGCAAGAGGGAGGGAGGGCAAGAGGGAGGGAGGGCAAGAGGGAGGGAGGGCAAGAGGGAGGGAGGGCAAGCGGGAGGGAGGGAGGGCAAGCGGGAGGGAGGGAGGGCAAGCGGGAGGGAGGGAGGGCAAGCGGGAGGGAGGGAGGGCAAGCGGGAGGGAGGGCAAGAGGGAGGGAGGGCAAGCGGGAGGGAGGGCAAGAGGGAGGGAGGGCAAGAGGGAGGGAGGGCAAGAGGGAGGGAGGGCAAGACAAAAGGGAGGGAGGGCAAGACAAAAGGGAGGGAGGGCAAGACAAAAGGGAGGGAGGGCAAGACAAAAGGGAGGGAGGGCAAGACAAAAGGGAGGGAGGGCAAGACAAAAGGGAGGGAGGGCAAGACAAAAGGGAGGGCAAGAGGGAGGGAGGGCAAAAGGGAGGGAGGGCAAAAGGGAGGGAGGGCAAACCGTTGCAGGAATCTTAATGCATTACCCTCCTCCATAACATAGCATCGCAGAGTAGGTGAGCTTTGGTGTTTCCTCACAATTAACGTAAAATGACAACCACTTACGGTCGATCAAGCAGTTAACTTAAGCAGCTAGATTCAAAGAGAGAACACAAAACATGAGACCTAAATATATGGAAATTAATAAAAAGGAACGGTGGCACTAAATGTCACCTGTAAGAAAAGATGGTGATGACTTCAACACAGGTGGATTGTTGAGATAATTGGTCTCCTTGACTTGGGTGGGATGGGGGTGATGGATGGGGGGTATGGGGTATCGTTTCATCAGATAGATCCCAACCTCCTCCTCTGGCTTTAGTTTTTAAATCACTACTGAGAAGTCATCTTCCATACTTTACAAGACTTTACAAGTTCTCCTTTCCATACTGTCTCAGCCCCAAAAGTATAATCAAACGCTAAAAATGTAATATGCATGGAAATAATGTTCAGAAAGATAATGAAAGAAGAAAATCAAAACCTAGAAATGTAATGTGCCTGGAAATAATGTTCAGAAAGTTAGTGAAAGAAGAAAATCAAAACCTAGAAATGTATTAAATGTGCCTGGGAATAATGTTCAGAAAGATAATGAAAGAAGAAAATCAAAACCTAGAAATGTTATGTGCCTGGAAATAATGTTCAGAAAGTTACTGAAAAAAGAAAATTAAAACCTAGAAATGTTATGTGCCTGGAAATAATGTTCAGAAAGATAATGAAAGAAGAAAATCAAAATCTAGAAAAGTAATGTGCCTGGAAGTAATGTTCAGAAAGTTACTGAAAAAAGAAAATTAAAACCTAGAAATGTTATGTGCCTGGAAAAAAATGTTCAGAAATTAATGAAAGAAGAAAATCAAAATCTAGAAAAGTAATGTGCCTGGAAGTAATGTTCAGAAAGTTACTGAAAAAAGAAAATTCAAACCTAGAAATGTTATGTGCCTGGAAAAAAAATGTTCAGAAAGTTAATGAAAGAAGAAAATCAAAATCTAGAAAAGTAATGTGCCTGGAAATAATGTTCAGCAAGATAATGAAAGAAGAAAATCAAAACCTAGAAATGTAATGTGCCTGGAAGTAATGTTCAGAAAGTTACTGAAAAAAGAAAATTCAAACCTAGAAATGTAATGTGCCTGGAATAAAATGTTCAGAAAGTTAATGAAAGAAGAAAATCAAAATCTAGAAAAGTAATGTGCCTGGAAATAATGTTCAGAAAGTTACTGAAAAAAGAAAATTAAAACCTAGAAATGTTATGTGCCTGGAAAAAAATGTTCAGAAAGTTAATGAAAGAAGAAAATCAAAATCTAGAAAAGTAATGTGCCTGGAAATAATGTTCAGCAAGATAATGAAAGAAGAAAATCAAAACCTAGAAATGTAATGTGCCTGGGAATAATGTTCAGAAAGTTAGTGAAAGAAGAAAAATAAACCCTTAAAATGTAATGTGCTTGGAAATAATGTTCAGAAAGTTAATGAAAGAAGAAAATCGAAACCTAGAAATATAATGTGCCTGGAAATAATGTTCAGAAAGTTGGTGAAAGAAGAAAATCAAAATCTAGAAAAGTAATGTGCCTGGAAGTAATGTTCAGAAAGTTACTGAAAAAGAAAATTAAAACCTAGAAATGTTATGTGCCTGGAAAAAAATGTTCAGAAAGTTAATGAAAGAAGAAAAATCAAAGCCTAGAAATGTAATGTGCCTGGGAATAATGTTCAGAAAGTTAGTGAAAGAAGAAAAATAAACCCTAAAAATGTAATGTGCTTGGAAATAATGTTCAGAAAGTTAGTGAAAGAAGAAAATCAAAACCAAGAAATGTAATGTGCCTGGAAATAATGTTCAGCAAGATAATGAAAGAAGAAAATCAAAGCCTAGAAATGTAATGTGCCTGGGAATAATGTTCAGAAAGTTAGTGAAAGAAGAAAAATAAACCCTAAAAATGTAATGTGCTTGGAAATAATGTTCAGAAAGTTAGTGATAGAAGAAAATCAAACCTTAGAAATGTAATGTGCCTGGAAAAAGGAAATAATGTTCAGAAAGTTAATGATAGAAGAAAAACAAAACCTAGAAATGTTATGTGCTTTGAAATATTGTTCAGAAAGTTAGTGAAAGAAACAGAGGACAACACATTTCCCTTACTAATAGCAGAGGTTGATAGCTGTAACAGGGGTAGACTGTCAATATGACTGGTCTACTATTACTGGTCTTCTATTACTGGTATATTGGATGGGGGGTGTGGGTGGGCCATTTGATTCATGAGTTTCCCTTCTTCTCACTGCAGTTAGTTATAAATCACTTATAATTTATAATTTTAGGTTTACAGTCTTGTTCAGGGCCAAGGCCCTCTCACACGACTTTACAACTTTAACCCTGGTCATTGGTAACTTGTCACACCTACACACCAAAGTGTGCACAATTCAATCAATCTCTCCTGGGGCACCACAGTGCACCACAACCACGTGTCCCCTGGGGGAATTCCCATGGGGTGCAGCCACAAACCGGCGCAAACAACTATATTTACAAGTTACCTCCCAAGTCGCCATTTATACACCTGGGTGAAGAGAGGCAATGGAGATAAAGTGCCTTGCCCAAGGACACAACATAATAATCTGGCCAGGGCTCGAACCTGTAATCCTTAGATCACAAGTTCACTGCCTTAACCACTTGACCACAACGCCCTCACTTCTGAAAAGTCATCTAGCTCACTTTTTGAAAAAGTTGGAGAAAAAGATAGAACAGTTATGTTCTCCTTTCTTATCACACTGTCTATCAAAAAAAATCATAAAGTCACGTTATCAAAGTTATCAAGTAACGTTATCAAATGTTCATGGCTCCTTCAAGCAACGTGCCCATTAGGGTAGCCTTTCCTTATATCTTTGCCTGTATTGAAAAGATAATGCCAGTGTCACTTTAGGGATATAATTCGGACAAAATTGAAAGAGGCTCCATTCGGTTAAGATTGATCTACTGTCCTTTTAAACATCAGTCACAGCTTTTTCTTCAGTCTATTTTCACCCGACCACCGTCAGCCTCGAGATTTCAATCTCTCTGGCCCCTTCTGATTTCTGGGACAGAAATATTGAACTGTCCTTCAAGGTCAATGAATTTGTTTGATATTCAATATCTTTGCAAAAATGCCTTAAAACTGCCAAACAAATGAAGTGTGAATGTCATATAGAGCCCCAAAGAAATATCTTAAGGAACTGGCCCCCTTTTTCTTCTTCTTCTGCTTCTACTGTTTTTCTTTTCTATGTTTTCTACATTATTTTGAATTTGAAATGTCAAGTCTCATAAAGATCAATAATAGTTAATGAAATAAGAAGACAAACAATTGAGTCTCTGTTTGTGTTATTTTTGCAAGAATCAGGATAACAGTTTGTGTGTGAATTCTTGGCATTCAAACAAAAGAGAATTTGTCTAATAATTACAGAATTGTAAAAGCTATACTGTTATGAGGGTTTATCTTTCCAGAAAAATACATAATTCTAAACTCTAGGTTGCATTTTTGAGTTAAGGTATACACAAACCTCACCTTTACATTCTTGCGATATTTATATTTTTGTTGATTATATTTATTGTTGTAATTTTTCATTTTGGAAACTTTCCTCCTGTAAGGCAGTTTCAAGGGTTAAGTTTCTTGAATGTTAAAGGTTAGAGTAAGGAATCATGGTTTAGCAATCCGCTTTCTATATTCAACGGCATTTTTTTGCAAAAGAATAAGAGCACAAGAAAAAGAAATGCCCTTTTCTCGTAGGTGTCTTTCAATGGCAAGTAAAGATTGGAGTCGAATATTTGGTTTTTGTAGATCTTGCTTTGGTATTGCAGTGAGGAGAAAGAGTATAAATATTAATATTTGGTTATCTGCCTTAGGAAGGCAAGTAAGCGTATGTCTGGGTGTGTGGATGTACAAATGTGTATGTGTTTTTTTTTTCACCGTTTGCTTCATTCCTTGGTAAAGCTCTTCGTTTAAGTTTCTGTTAAGAACTGTTCAGAGAATAATTGGGGGAAAAAACTGGGATAAATCTGCCAATTGAAAAACGAGCCATTCTGTATGATAAATAGGAGATTTAAAAATATTGCATATCCCATGTAGAGTGATTAAGTATCTTCTAGGATAACATACCTTCAACCACAAGAAATTGGTTGATTTTGTCAAAATGTTGAGAAACAACAACACCTAACTTTAGTTCCTGTCCAACCCAAAGACCAAGACTGAAAAGAATGATCTCAACTGTTTGAACATTTCAGAACCATGTTTAACTTTACCTGGAACATTTTAATATGTATGTCATCATGACTTCTCTGTACCAAACGTGTGAGAAAGAACCGGCTTCTCAGGTATAAATTTCTATCGACTAGGTATCGGTCCGTCAGGTAGTAAAGTAGTCATGTTAATGCCCTTTATTTCTTGCTACAAGTTAATGACTAATAATAATAATGATAATAATAATAAAAATAATAGTACAAATAATAGACACGTTGTATAGCGCCGGTATCCGCCCGAAGGTGCTAATGGCGCTTTGCAGAAACAGCAGAAAAAGGTTACATAAATTAAAAATGGTAGTTGTGGTCATACTTTGATAGATACAGTAACTTGGAATACTTAATTTTTTTTTTTTTCTTGCCCTAAAGGTGACGGCAATATTCAAAGATCTTGGAGTGACCAATTTTACAGTTCAGGCGGAGAAGGAAGCGTATTTCCAACATATGGCCGGATTGAGCGAAAATTTTGAAGAACTGGTCCATATATCGAATAACCTCAACTCTCTAAAGACGCCAACCAGCGAAGCTTTTGACATCAAAGCTGTCTGAAGAATTTAAAGCTTAAGCCTGGTGAGCAGGGCAAAAAGAAAAATCTCTAGAAGTTTCTTCTCTGAGCAAAATATGGTGCAATATTAAAAATGATGATGGTGCAGCTCTTGCATACAGGTATAGCAAGGGAAGAAGGATGTCCCGAACGTCCTGTCTATCGCAAAAAATCGTTGTCGGAGGACTAATCTCAGTTGAAATGGAGTCCTCGGGACTGTGCTGTTGGGGTGATGGACAACCACTTTGGTACCCAACTTTGACTGGGTACAAGAAAATGATTTAAATATCTTTCAAATGCTTAATTGCATTTGTACAGTGCTTAATTTAGTACAGCATTGTAACTAATTTTTCTTTCATGCCATCTCTGACTTTGGGATAATCATGAAATTGTGATAACATTTGTTGGTTTTGTGTAATTAAAACAAAACCTTGTGTCAGTTTGTGGTAGAGGCTATCATGGCAAGAATGTAACAACAAGTCACAAAGTCTTCATGTTTTATTCTATGAAAACATCAAATTGCTGGTATTGTGCACTACTCCAGAATGGTTTCGATGTTAAAATATATTGAGTACAAGTGGTACTAGATTCAGTGGAGACCATGAGTACCCAAATATGCAACTGGATGAATATGCAGGGAAGTAGTAATACTATGAGGATATCAATTGCTATGCATTCCCAACGCTTGACCAAGCATTCTATCGCTATCACCCACAATCAATCATACTCACTGCATCACCCATTAATTCATTCATACTGACTACATCACCCACTGATTCATACTCACTGCATCACCCACTCATTCATGCTCACTGAATCACCCATTCATTCATACTCACTGAATCACCCACTCATTCATACTGACTACATCACCCACTCATTCATACTGACTACATCACCCACTTATTAACACTCATTACATCACCCACTCATTCATACTCACTGCTTCACCCACTCATTCATTTGTCATCCATTTATAATCAACCACCTGACTAGTAAAGTATAACCTTCCCCAACACCCAAATTCATTCATACTTGTTGCATCCCCCGGTCATTCATTTGTCATCCATATATAACCGACCACCTGACCAAGTATAACCTTCCCAACACCCACATTCATTCATACTCGCTGCTTCACCCGTTCATTCATATCTCATTCATTTATAACTGACCACCTGACCAAGTATAACCTTCCCCAACACCTACATTCATTCATACTCGCATCACCCACTCATTCATTTATAACCGACCACGTGACCAAGTATAACCTTCCCCAACACCTACATTCATTCATACTCACTGCTTCACCCATTCCTCCTCCATATATCATCATCCATTCATCATCCATCACCTGACTGTGTTCCCTGCTATCATCACCCATTCATCATCACCCTTCCCACACCCCATCAGCAGACTAACTTCAATTGACCTCACTCCACACAAGCACTTTCCTCTTCCTCTGAGAGAGAAAGAGACAGAATGAGACTTTATTACTGGAGAAGGTTTGCTGCGGTAATATACGGCCTCATATTTGCTGACCCAGTTACTGAGGCTGGTCTGGGTATTATAGAAAAGTTTAAACTGTTCGTTATATGAAAGTGCCTTGGAATAAAGGACTTCATTTCTTTCTCCGTGTAGACATACTCCAGTTGGAGGTGTTTAATTTCTGCCGAATAAATATTATCTACAAACATAACTCCCTATTAGAAGTATGTGACCACTAAAAATACCTTTGAAATGAACTTTTTCGTTGGCAGAATATAGATTTCCGATTGTTTCGCTGCGAATGAGTGAATGTACGTATTAATGTATGCAGGTATGTGTGTATGTATGTGTGTATGTATGTATGCATTTAATGTATGCATGCTGGGGTATGATGTATCTGTGTGTAAATGTCTCTTCCACAATGCAATGTAAAATTAGTTATTAATTACCGTGCCATGGGTTCATCATATGTCGTCAGGAAGAAGTCACATATGCTTACAGGGATAAGCCGACAGGGCTTTAGCTTATTGTCCCTCGAGACTTATTCCCTGTTTTTATTTGGTATATTTAGGATTGGAAGGAAGTAAGTCCAATGTAGAGAACCATGTTTTGATCTGGTATGGAAATTCACCTTACAATGAACTTTCTAATTGCCTGAACCCCTTTACCTTCTTTGTGGGTTTTCATTGCCCTCGTGGAATTCATTGCTTTCAACGCCACTGCCCTTATTCTCTCAATGTGGAGGCTGTTAGATGCGTGGGTGGGAGTGGAGGGGTGGGGGACGTGGGGTGAGGGGGAGAGAAGGATGTCGTAATTCATCCGTGTATATTTTATGCTAATCATGGAAAGCAACTCTGATTTTGCAATGGAGGGATGTTGAGTGGTAATGCAGTAGCCTATTGTGATTTATTGAAATGGCATATTTGAGTTGCATTTATTCCACAGAAAGAGTCTCCAAAAAATGTAGAATATTATATATTTTATTCTTAATTACATTTTCTGTCGTTTAAGTGAATGCCTCTTTGGAGGGAGTAAAACTTGCAAAATTACATTGAAAATGAAAAAGGAATAGTTTTGATAGTGTTGTTAATATTTATTATTTGTCATCGTTTCAGCTTATAAATACATCAAGTAAACTACTGGTCAGTCCAAAACGGTTTATCACCCTTCTCCTACGTCCAAAGCCATAAACATTAACGGCAAATACCAGTGGCGTAGGAAGGTACTTTTGAGTGGGGGGGGGCTGAAGACTGATGGCCGGCCTGGGGGAGGGGTCTAAGGGGAGGGGGTGGCCCCCTCCCCTTTCGATTTTTTTTTGCATTTCCAGGTGGCCTCAGATGCAATTTGGTGCAAAATAGCACACTTCAACACCCACTCCATTTTGTAAAGAATTTTTCATTTTCACCTGGCCTTAGATGCAATTTGGTGCTTCAAATGAGATTTTTTCTCATTTGGAAATGAAAAAGGGGTTTTCTGACTTGCGGAGCGGGGGGCGGAACGATACTTCCGCCCCCCCCCCCCCCATATTTTTCACTGGGGGGCTGGCACCCCCAGCCCCCCGGTTCCTACGCCCTTGGCAAATACCCACCACAACCTCTACGACCGAAACTTCAAGCACGTTTCTTGGCCTTTTTAAGTGTTTTCCATTAGCATGTCCGTTCATTGCCCTCTGTTTTTAAACAAACACCGACAATGTTACGATGTCGAGCAGTCTCAGAAATTGGGAAGAGTAAATTTGTAGCTCAAACATTTCCTGGTTCTTTCACCTATTCTGGTTAAAATTAAAAAAAAAAAACTATCTGTAACACGTCTGTAAATCATAAAGCGGTAAAGGCTGATATGAATACACGGAGTACCATACGTGTATTGTGTATCATACGCATATCCTATACACGTAAAAATGTTACTCCCCATAGATTTGTTTTTGCTATTTTATTTTCTCCGTGTTTGGGGTATAAATATAATTCTCCTTACTACCTTTGACTCCCTCTCTCTCTTCCTTCCTTTCTCTCAACCAGCCGTACTGATTACAAAATAAAGTTAATTTAACTGACCCAGTTAACTAAAAGAGATGAACTTCTTCTCTCGCGTTGTGGAAAGTTCTCTCAAATTACCTGATAACTTCGGATATTTGTGAATTCCATTAAATATTTCATACAAATTTAATGTGAAATATTGATTTCTAAGTCTTTTAAAGAAACGTATAAGACACCACAGCATATTGATAGCATCTTAACGGTATGCCACCTTTGTTTTTTATCGGTGATTCTGTACTTATCGTTTCATAGTAGAAGTTGTTTACCCTGAATATGTTTCTTGTTGCATCCATAATGAGGAGTCCGCCAATAGCAAAACGTTCAGTCAATAAGAGTTTTTGAATGATGCCACTTTCCTAGCAACAGTGAAATAAGCTAATTCAGTATTAGCCTGATCAAGTGGCTTGTTGTAAAAGGTTATTCGAGGATATACCTAGCTGTGCTGATAGGTAATGCCACGGTGGTGCGACCAGAATGCTATAGAGGGTGGTGGATGGGGTGGAAGAGAGGGCCATGGTATGTCTTATGAGAGCGGTATCTGTCACAGTGAATCAAGGGCGTAGGAACCGGGGGGACTGGGGGCGCCAGCCCCCAGTGAAAAATATGGAGGGGCGGAAGTATCATTCCGCGCTTCGCAAGTCAGAAAACCCCTTTTCATTTGCAAATGAGAAAAAAATCTCATTTGGAGCACCAAATTGCATCTAAGGCCAGGTGAAAATGCAAAATTTTATACAAAATGGAGTGGGTGGGTTGAAGTGTGCTAAATTGCACCAAATTGCATCTGAGGCCACCTGGAAATGCAAAAAAAATCCAAAGGGGAGGGGGACACCCCCTCCTCTTAGACCCCTCCCCCAGGCCGGCCATCAGTCTTCAGCCCCCCCCCCCCCACTTAAAAGTACCTTCCTACGCCACTGCAGTGAATACAACGGAGTTGTGATCGTATCACATTTTTTAAAGATACGGCATATATTCTTTCTAATCAGGATGATTACTTTGGTGAGAGAGAATTGGGGTGATGGGAACTTTCACCACTTAATGAAACACGAGATATTTGGTTCCCTCTTAATTATGTTTTTCCAACTTTGTTGTATCACACCGGTAAATCGGAGCGTTTTCGAATTTGCGAGGACGGTTATGCCAAAAGGTTCCGCTTATCCATTTCTTATGTAACAGACTGTTATGACTGTAAGAATATCGCCATACCGTCTGTTTAAAGCTTCGTACATGCAGTCACTGTAAGAATATCGCCATACCGTCTGTTTAAAGCTTCGTACATGCAGTCACTGGAAGAATATCGCCGCACCGTCTGTTTGAAGATTCGTACATGCAGTCACTGTAAGAATATCGCCATACCGTCTGTTTAAAGCTTCGTACATGCAGTCACTGGAAGAATATCGCCGTACCGTCTGTTTGAAGATTCGTACATGCAGTCACTGTAAGAATATCGCCATACCGTCTGTTTAAAGCATCGTACATGCAGTCACTGGAAGAATATCGCCGTACCGTCTGTTTAAAGATTCGTACATGAAAGTCACTGGGAGAATACCGCCGTACCGTCTGTTAAAAGATTCGTACATGCAGTTACTGTAAGAATATCGCCATACCGTCTGTTTAAAGCTTCGTACATGCAGTCACTGGAAGAATATCGCCATACCGTCTGTTTAAAGATTCGTACAAGCAGTCACTGGAAGAATATCGCCGTACCGTCTGTTTAAAGATTCGTACATGAAAGTCACTGGGAGAATACCGCCGTACCGTCTGTTAAAAGATTCGTACATGCAGTTACTGTAAGAATATCGCCATACCGTCTGTTTAAAGATTCGTACATGCAGTCACTGGAAGAATACCGCCGTACCGTCTGTTAAAAGATTCGTACATGCAGTTACTGTAAGAATATCGCCATACCGTCTGTTTAAAGATTCGTACATGCAGTCACTGTAAGAATATCGCCATACCGTCTGTTTAAAGCTTCGTACATGCAGTCACTGTACGAGTATCGCCATACCGTCTGTTTAAAGCTTCGTACATGCAGTCAATGTAAGAATACCGCCGTACCGTCTGTTTAAAGCTTCGTACATGCAGTTACTGTAAGAATATCGCCATACCGTCTGTTTAAAGATTCGTACATGCAGCCACTGGAAGAATATCGCCGTACCGTCTGTTTAAAGCTGCGTACAAGCAGTCACTGTAAGAATATCGCCATACCGTCTGTTTAAAGATTCGTACATGTAGTCACTGGAAGAATACCGCCGTACCGTCTGTTAAAGATTCGTACATACAGTCACTGGAAGAATACTGTCGTACCGTCTGTTTAAAGATTCGTACATGAAAGTCACTGGGAGAATACCGCCGTACCGTTTGATTAAAGATTCGTACATGCAAGTCACTGGAAGAAAACCGCCATACCGTCTGTTAAAAGATTCGTACATGAAAGTCACTGGGAGAATACCGCCGTACCGTTTGATTAAAGATTCGTACATACAAGTCACTGGAAGAATACCGCCATACCGTCTGTTAAAAGATTCGTACATGAAAGTCACTGGGAGAATACCGCCGTACAGTCCGTTTAAAGATTCGTAAATGCAAGTCACTGGAAGAATACCGCCGTACCGTCTGTTTAAAGATTCGTACATGCAAGTCACTGGAAGAATACCGCCGTACCGTCTGTTTAAAGATTCGTACATGCAAGTCACTGGAAGAATACCGCCATACCATATGTTTAAAGATTCGTACATGCAAGTCACTGGAAGAATACCGCCGTACCGTCTGTTTACAGATTGATTCATACAGTCACTGAAGAATACCGCCGTACCGTTTGATGAAAGATTCGTAACATGCAGTCACGGGAAGAATACCGCCGTATCGTCTGTTAAAAGATTCGTACATGCAAGTCACTGGAAGAATACCGCCATACCGTCTGTTTACAGATTGATTCATACAGTCACTGGAAGAATACCGCCGTACCGTCTGTTTAAAGATTCGTACATGTAGTCACTGAAGAATACCGCCGTACCGTCTGTTAAAGATTCGTGCATACAGTCACTGGAAGAATACTGTCGTACCGTCTGTTTAAAGATTCGTAAATGAAAGTCACTGGGAGAATACCGCCGTACCGTTTGATTAAAGATTCGTACATGCAAGTCACTGGAAGAAAACCGCCATACCGTCTGTTAAAAGATTCGTACATGAAAGTCACTGGGAGAATACCGCCGTACCGTTTGATTAAAGATTCGTACATGCAAGTCACTGGAAGAATACCGCCATACCGTCTGTTAAAAGATTCGTACATGAAAGTCACTGGGAGAATACCGCCGTACCGTTTGATTAAAGATTCGTACATGCAAGTCACTGGAAGAATACCGCCATACCATATGTTTACAGATTCGTACATGCAGTCGCTGGGAGAATACCGCCGTACAGTCCGTTTAAAGATTCGTAAATGCAAGTCACTGGAAGAATACCGCCGTACCGTCTGTTTAAAGATTCGTACATGCAAGTCACTGGAAGAATACCGCCGTACCGTCTGTTTAAAGATTCGTACATGCAAGTCACTGGAAGAATATCGCCATACCGTCTGTTTAAAGATTCGTACATGCAAGTCACCGGAAGAATACCGCCGTACCGTCTGTTTAAAGATTGTTTCATACAGTCACTGAAGAATACCGCCGTACCGTTTGATGAAAGATTCGTAACATGCAGTCACGGGAAGAATACCGCCGTACCGTCTGTTAAAAGATTCGTACATGCAAGTCACTGGAAGAATACCGCCATACCGTATGTTTACAGATTGATTCATACAGTCACTGGAAGAATACCGCCGTACCGTTTGATTAAAGATTTGTACATGCAGTCACGGGAAGAATACCGCCGTACCGTTTGATTAAAGATTCGAACCGCATGCAGTCGCTCGATTCGCTATACTATAGGTCACCTGACTCTCGTTCGCAGTAAAATCTTTGGATTTAACTCGGACAACACTTTTTCATGACCCTTATCGCAGCTTTTAGGAGAAAATGTTATATGAGTTTGAATTGATTTATTTACCCTTTCGCGTTACCCTTAACCCTTTGCCTTAACTATTACAAAGAAATGAAGGGCTGTTTTCCTTTTATAATAAGTTACGTTTAAATCTAGCCTTGACTATATCTGGGTACTATTTAAAGATAAATTGCTTATAATAGTGTACAGCATTCCTTAGCTATTTGTGTATAGGCTACACGACGTTAGGTGAGGTTGTGGAAAGCATACCAAATGTAATAGGCCTATCTGTAAATAATGTCCATGTTCACTGTTGTTTACTAGGCTGTAACCTATCGTTATAGCATTAGAAGGAGGATGGTCCAGGTGAAAATGTATATTTGGACTGCTGAAAGAGGTACAATATTATATCATTGTGAAATTTGCATTCAGTTCCTTCGTTCTGTTTTCGAGATAACAATATTTGAAGTTGACACGTTTTGTACTAAAAGTAAACTTGAAGCGAAACAGTGTGACGTCATAGCTTGTTGCGTTTGCTAAGAGAATTGGCTACATGGGTATAACATTGATTTTTTTGGTTGCATTTTGCATGTGCTTAACATACACGGAAAATTGTCCGGGTAAAGACATTTTGGGAATTGTATCAGATTCAGAAACCGCTCGCGGCAATATTACACTCAGGGGCTTAGGATAATTGTAAGTTTCGAATAATACTTTTCACGGTTTTGTTAAACAATTTCCATCTAAACTCAAAAAAAGATGCTTTCAGCAAAACTTCCTCATTTCTGCATACCTGTTGTGGCCCATGAAGACCGCCATTATCTCCGGGTTGGTTGTTCAAATAAAAATCTATAGCTCTGCTCAAGGGGTGGCCTAAAAAGGATTCCACCTCACACCTCTTGGCCAAAGAAGATAATAGTTACTTTGTTAAAGTATTACTGATTGGTTACCTCGACTACAATGAAGGTCTCGGTTTACCGAGCCTGATAGAGGAGTTTTCACGAGTAGGCCTAAGCCTCTGCCAATACCTCGGGCCAAGCTATTTGCTTAAAAGATTTCAAGTGATGAAAACAGCGCTATAAAGATGGAAACGAATGGAGTAAAGGGCTTACAGTCACAATCTGTTTACCATTACATGTAAAGGCGTATGTTGTGTGCTGTTTTGTTGCCAGACATGTGCTTCATATATCTACATATCGGTGGAGGCTGGAAGTTTTTTCACTGTTCTGTTCTGTCTTGTTGTGGTTTACGAACTTAGTCGCCTATCGTGTTATTATAATCAATTTTCATAAACCCTAATATGCTAAATAGTCAAACTAATGGTCACTCCTTAAAGTACAATCTTGCGTGAAGTATTTATAAAGTCCATTCTTCAACTAAATAATTTTCGTCAAATGAGATAATTCAATTATGATATACTTTGACCCCCTTTCAACTTTTCAGGAGAACCAGAGCACTTTTAGAGAGGAAAAAAACTTTCGCTACTTTTATGCAGCCTATAAATTTTGGAACGCATTACTGATGCTATTTTAATATGTTTGACTTTTCAAAGCTCACAATTCATAATAAAGGCCTCCTGTACTTCAGCAGGATTCACCATAAGTACAAGCAGCACCCTCTAAGGCTATACCGACTCTTATCTTTGTAAACAGAGAAATATGAAACTTTTCTGACAGAGGGTATTCGACTCTGAGATTGAAATGTGATAAGAAATTATTTTAAGAAAAACATCATTTTACTTATCTTTTTGTGAAAATATTGTGGCTTATGGCCATGTGCTGGGTTTGTTAGCGTTGCTCGCAGTCGTCAACTTCTGTACATCAACTAAACATTTGCAAACTTGATGAAAATTTCCGTTTTGCTCTTTCTTTCCTTTTTCCCTTTTTCTCTTTTTTTAGGAGACACTCTTTTGACATAATACTTAGAGACATAGCTCACGTTCCATTGTATATACATGTTGTGAATTCTTCTACGATAGCACTTCATAAATGTCCGTTAGCAGTCTCTCGGGGCAACAAGGTGTTTGCATCATTTAAAGAAAAAAATCTTCAACACTTCTTAACGTTTGATCTCGCTTGAATAACTAAAGAAAGATTATTTTGGATTTGGACAAGCAGTTTGCAGGTGATCTTTTGAAATCTGATGAACTAACCTTGTTTATAAACGGCGATAGGACTGCAGAATCCTGTTTTATCTATAGGATTCCTTCTTTGCACAGGTGCGCTGGTTTTATTTGTAGAAATAATCGCTCGCTTCTTATCAGACCAAGGTGCGAAAATCTGTACAGAACACAATGGATAAAGATAAAACCGTCCTCAAATATGGTACGAGTTCGTTATTTTCTTTAACCTATTTGAAGAGATTGTGACTTATGTATGTATGGTATGTATTTTAGATCCTCCTGCAAGCAGGAACTCGCGAAGAAGCCTCATTGGCTTATCAAAGCCGCAAGCTGACCGAAGTCAGTCTCTTACATTCATATTTAACGTCCATGATTATGAATTGTCAATTGTCAAAAGCTCTGTAACTGGACGACATACATTAATCTTGGAGTGACTCGAACTCGGGACCTTATGATTGAAAGGCGACACCGTTAACCACTGAGCTAACAGTTATGAAATACTCACAGAAAGCTAACTGTCAATAACATCCTAAATTAGGAAAGACATAGGTTTGTCATTAGGTATAAGGTAGGTAAAAGGTTAAAGGTCATCAGTAACCCCCCCACCCAACCCCAAATATGATAATGGTCACCCATGCTCGAATTTGAAATATGTTTATTTAACAACACTTACCGGCTTTCCAGTACGAAATTTAACCCTTTAAAATTTACAATGAAACTTAACTTTACAATATTTTTAAGGAAAAACCAAACTCATTAACGTGTTGTCAATCACGAATCACGTCTGTTTCGGACGTAACAGAGAATACACAATCATGTTCACTGATTGGTCAAAATGAAACAGCATGTTAACGTTCTGTAGCCTAGTGAACGAAATTTTCGGAACATACCGTGAACTATACCGAAGGCCTAATGTACGATTAATCTGCCTTAAGGCAAAGTTTATTTATGAACGAGAACAATAGGGTAGAAGCGAATAGAACTTTCAATAGTAGCTTTGTCATTTCGTCATGCATTGACGAGTACTAGAATACTTGTAATCCGTGCAAGTTCATTATGTGCAATATCAATACACAGTACGGTACGGTATATCGTATTAGTTGTATGCATGGTTCATATATAGTATCGTACAGCAATGTACGTATTACGAGCGAAACAGGAGCGTTTGTTGTTGTCTGACGTTACGTGATGTAGATGATTTGATTGGTTGAGTTTAAAATATGAATGGGAATGGTGTGTTTTGCATGCATAATTGTTTGGGAGAACAAAATTGTTATTTTCATGATATGACTATAATTACTCGTTAATTAGGGTTCGCGGCCGAGTAAAAATTCTATCACAGTAATCTCTCTTGCATCAATCGCAAGTTGCTGATACGTTAAGTGACAATGGATGCTAAAAGTTCCAAATAAACGCAATATTGCCCTTTAAAACAGGCATTTTACTGCCACTCTAATAGTATAGTTATCCACACTGAGATATTTAAGTGTCTATATGAGGGGCGCATCCGGGATTTTAAGAAGAAGCTGGTGTGATCCTGTGATCCTGTGGTTAAGGCCGACTCCCATGTAATGTGTCGGAGAGGGGGGTCTGGGGTCTTTACCCAGAAAATAATTCTGATACGAGAAGTGGTGTATTCTGAGGCATATAGGCTAATAAATAAGGTCTATATAATTAGGTCCAAACGATCGGTTGTGCTTATAACTGCCTTTACGTTTTGCGTGGGGTTGATTGAAAGGGGGTTCACACCCCACCCCAACCTTAACGTTTTGGGTCAATACTGAAGATACCTAAGGTAAAGGATTAAAAATGTGCATGTGGCCGTGCCAAGGGCCATAAGAAATGAGTTAGATACACTGTAATTTCCCCATTTTTCAGAAACGTCCAAATTCAATCCCATCTAGGGGGTGGGAGGGGGGCGGAACAAAGAAAATGTTATCAGAATGATTTCTCACTTTTGATGAATTTACAGTAGGCCTATGTTAGTCTAATATTGTAAATCACTGATAAAATACATTCTTGTTAGACCACTTTATTTTATACCTCACAACAACAAAAAAAGATAATAAAAAAGAGACATTTTCATAGTCACTTATACACAGGCGACGTTTATGTAACGCTCGATTAAGAACAGCACACGTACAAACGACATACAATGTATGTACAGTTAGAAGTCGTGCGGCATACACAGACGAGTCTCTGATACAATCATGGATGGTTTATATTTCATATATTTCATAATTTGCGCTACCTTGATCCAGGCTCGTAGCCAAAATTGAATTATGAGTTGGAGGGGTACCAGCAAATTTATGAAGGGGCACAAAAAAAATAATGACGGGCAAAATACGTGTCCAGTAACTTGTTAATATTTCCAGTACACGTGATGGTAATATGATGGGGGCACGGACGTCTACACCGGGGGGGGGGAGGCCCCCAGTGTCCCGGCTTGACTACGAGCCTACCTAGGTCACAAGAAATATTCAAAACATGAATAAGCATTTCATCAAACTTCAGAAACATACGCAACGCTTCCAGTAAAGAAAGAGCCATATTCTTGCAGGATTCCATTGACAGAAATTAGAAAAATTTTACGGTGAAAGTTGTATAGTTATTTCAGACATTACAGTATGTGAGTAATTGTGTATATATTTCACTATCCGTACGAAAACGTTTCACAAATTTTAAAATGATACATATTTATGTGCGTCTGTGTGTACATATGTACGGTGATCTAGAGTTGTCCTCAGATCAGCAAACTTATAAAGGTTACTACTTATACCTGTTCGACCAGGAGCGAGTTTTTTTACTAATTCCCCACTCTGATCAACCTTGGCTTCTTGCGATACAACTGCTTGTCTCAATCCAGACAGACCTGTTGTTTGCATTAACTATTTTTTTTAGCCCCCCTGAAGAATGAGAAGGTATTAGATTATGCTAAAAGCCTGTTTCTCGTTGTTCCACTTTATTAGGTTTCTTAAATCACATTATTTACAACCTCCACTTGTGTAATGCCAGTTTTTGTTGTTGTTGTAAAGAAGCAATAACCGATGACATTTCTGATGTACGGACGGTGTCGCGAACTCGGTATGTAGATGTAACCGTTCATAATTACCTATATAACACACACACACACACACACATATATATATATATATATATATATATATATATATATATATAAATATATATATATATATATTTATATATATATATATATATATATAAATATATATACATACATACATAAATATATATATATATAAATATATATACACATATATACATATATACACACACAGAGACATACTTACATTATACATATACATAAAGACATAACGAACCGGTGCGTGATAAATGCTCGGCTTTGTGTAAACTGAATACCGATTATGACACACAATCACCAAATTTAATCATGACCGTATGTAACAGCTAAACACTCTGTTATTTATTGCATTTGGTTTTGATTGACGTTAAACTAAATCGAGTGTAAGAAATCAATTCGCTTGTAATAACCTTCCATTCATCTTCTTTAGATGTTTTATACCTCCCTCACTACAGATGCAACAGTCAATCTTAACTGATGCGTTGCTTCATTGCAAACCTCATAAATGCTTACCACCTTCCATAACCTTGCTTCGTTTTATACCTGTCGCAGTAGTCTCTTGATTAGCATATGGTCCCTGGAGATAACCAGAGACTTTTCCCCCTCTTTTCTCTTTTTCTCTTTCCATCTTTCTCTATCTCTATCTCTCTCTCTCTCTCCTTGTTTTTTAGCGACACCTTTCTCAAACAACTCATTTTCAGACATCCACTCAAAGCCATCTCTTCACACACTAATGGGTTGAGAGAGGTAGAATGGTAAGCGGCGTGATTAAATACAAGAAAAAATTCAGAAGGTAAAATGATACTTTATGTTCAGCAGTGGATATTGATCGGCAGTGTTCTTCTTTAAATGAATCACATTATTTTTTTGTGGGACACCTGTCTACCTGTCAGTCTGAAGCTTAAGTTTTCTCACCTCGGAGACGAATCGAAGGCGTGAAATATAAGAAGTCCCTGAATGTATTTGCAATAAGCCACTAACTCAATTCTAACCTGATTTAAGGTGAATGTGCCAGAAAAGGGTTATCTAGAGTCTTGAAAATTTGACCCAATAAAGAAAATCTCCTCTCCTCTCCTGTTTTTTCTTTTTCTTCTTTTTTTTCCTTTTTCTTCTTCTTCTTCTTTTCTAATAAGGCAGATTTTGTGGAGAGACAAATCGTAAGAGCCAAATTGGTGAATTATGTCGCCTCAGGGGCAAAAGCCTTTGAATTTCAGAATTTTCTAGTCTTTTTTTTCCGTTACCGTGATAAGCTGGCCCACTTCTGCGAGCAACTCTTCGCATCATGTTGCAGACGCTTAAATACACATTCTTGCCTCTTGTTGAGGGAATTTATTCAAAATGTAACTTCTCTGTCGGTTTTGACGGATAAGAAAACCAACGGGTTTGGAGTGTATGGTAATTTTGTCATTGAAAGTTTTAGATTGCTATTTTTATTCTTAAAACGAAGGTTTAACGCCCTGTAATGAGAATTTATGTTAAAGCCTTGTAATATAATAGTGATCGTTCAGTGTTTAGTATCACAATCTTGATTGGAAAATAAATAAGGGATAACATAAATAATGTGTTGTGTGCATAACGTTGAGTACTTAGGCTACTTTTTAGTGTTTATCAAAATAGGCAACATTTTTTATCTGTTAATATTGTTTAGTATACATTAAAAATTCAAAACTTGAAAAATCCAGGTTGGGTAACCTTTAGAAATTTCGTCATTTTTTTCAGTAAATCGTCAAGCAAATTATTGAGTTTATTCGGTTGTTTGTAATTTCGTCATCATTTAAAAGAGAGTTTTTATGACATGATCACATTTCATCAAATTTAGGTAACTATCAGCATTTGAATCTGATTCTTACATGGTATATTGATGATTACAAAATACATTGATTATTACAGAATATATTGATGATTACATAATGGATGTACCCATGACTTGATGAAAAGTAATGACAACATGAAAATTATGATTACAAGATATTTATTAATGATGACATAATATATTGATGATTACTAAATGTGTCGATCATTACGTAATGTATGGGTGATTACATGATACATCGGTGATTACATACTATACTAATGATTACATAATATTTCGTTACATTACATTTTTTGTCGAAACTGAGCAACACATTGAATCCCTTAGTGAGCAAACACTGTAGGTTTTTGCATTTCAAATTGTAACGTTACATCCTCTCAAGCCAGAAGCCAGGGTTCAAATTGATTTTTTTCTTTTTTTTATTATTCTTTATACTAATTTTATTTTAGCATACTAAAATTTGAAAACAACAGTACAAAAAAAAAAACATTTTAACGCATATTATATCAAACCTTAGCCGTTCTTGCTCTCAACGGTATTTGCCATACAGACACAACCAAATGTCTGCCTTTAAGTTAACATATTCTTCTTTATACCAATTATATTAAACACTCTCCAAATAGTTTACATTATTTGACTAGAGGAAGAAAGTATTTCGTCAATCGATAGAATGTCACTTGAATAATTGGTAAGCTATTTTAATGATTTCCAATTAACGTTCACACAAAAAGAAAGAGAGAATAAAAGCAAACTCGCCTGTCAGGTATTTTTTTTTTTTTTTTTAATATTTGGACAGTTTTTTATTTTAGACGTGTGTAAGATAAATTCTATGAAATTAATTTCTCTTTTTATTTTTAATTAAATTAGGATTTATTGTTTTCCCTGAGGTTAAAATCTACAGCGGTGAATCAATTTCATTCAAATCGGCCATTGTCAATTCAATCAGCAGGGACTACCTAGGTGAGACATTCCGCTGATTCGATTCTATTTATAGTAACATTACATCATTACCATCGACTTTGGGTATGGTTAAAACGGGTACGGAAATCATTTTCATATGGCTGAAACCTGACAGGTTTTTGTTATGCGTTTTCATTTCTATTAATAAACCAACACATCATGTTAGTAAGATTGTATCGGTATGCAGTAATAGCATCGCTGTACCCATTGAATAATTTGAGCAAAATTTGTATTAATTTATGACATGCAGGGAGCTGCCGTGCACCTCTGAAATGTCAGTGACTTGTTAAGTGGCAACCGTGTTTTCAAGGTATATGATGGTGTTAGAAAAATATTTTTACAAATGAAAATTTCTTTTTCTAACAATAATTTGCATTTCTTATCAAACACGTATAGTATTAACAAGGTCATATAGGCCTATATATACGCCTATATATAGTTCTATATATAGGCCTATATATAAAGGCCTATATATATATATATAAATTATTAATACTATATGCGTTTGATAAAGTACAAATTATAGTTATATATTTATTAGATTTTCGTCGCTTAACCAGATGATTAGTTGCAAATTGGTTTTACCAAAGTTACGACTCTAGAATGTTTTATTTATTTATTTATAGTCATTACCGTACGGTACTCCACCGTAAATATTATAACATCTCATATCTCTGACAAAGTGACGTAAATAGATAAATAGATCTGCGACCAATGGAAAGGAGCCCTTTGCGCATGCTCGTCAATTATATCATACTTATATCGATAATGTCTCAAAATAAGATTTCAATTGAACAGTTTAGGGCAATTACTAGGTTTTGTTATGAATTGAACGCCACTAATGTAGTTTTTGATATCTTGACTTAATTTATTGATTTCACCCAATTTCGATATGTTTTTTTCGTACAGATATTTAATTCTATATTAGCTTAGTTTTAGGGTAATCACATCTGTAAATAGCTTAAGCAGATTATTATTATTGTTTAATTTTCGACTTTTCCTTATAATTTGAAATAAAACTAACGAGCTAATGAACTACATTAATAGGACATTTCCAACGACCCTTTAACTGTGTTCATATAATCGTGTTGACATAATTAATTTCTTCCATGTAACGATGACGTATAACCCGTATAACCGTCACGTTATATAGCCTGCCAGATACGTAACATTAATATT